>NC_056725.1:1949825402-1950125402 GCF_019279795.1 Protopterus annectens | reverse complement strand
GCCATCCACTACTAGTTCGGCACAAACCTGGGCCATCCCTTTTAGATTTCTGTCATAGCTAAAGAATGTCTTGTGATTCTCCTTAGCTAGGGATGCTAGTTTAGCTTCATAATTGGCTAAGAGGGCTTTACAAGATACTTTTTCATAACTGCTATCAGAGCTCTGAGTTTAAAACTGCTGTTTGACTGCATTGATTATTGGTTTTTCAACATTTAAGGTTAGGATGTTTCCATTATGTTTTGATTTTGGCATTAGTTTGTTGTATTTCAAACTTTGTTTTACTGCAAAGTTTTTTTCCTTGAAATCTTAAAAGTTCTTGGCTAGGGTCATTTAGCAAACATTACTTTTGCATTCATTAATCAGATAGGTATTAGATGAACCTAATTAGTGGGAGGAACTGAGAAACAGTTGTCCTATGTAAGGTATTCACCTACATTCTTCTTCAGCTACAACATCTCTGAGTTTAAAACTGCTGTTTGACTGCATTGATTTTAGGATTTTCCACACTTAAGGTTTGAATATTTACATTATTTTTTGATTTGAGGATTACTGTATTATAGTTTGTTGTATTTAAAACTGTCTTGTACTGTAAAGTTTTTTTACGTGATGTCTTAAAAGTTTCTGGCTTGGATCATTTAGCAACATTCCTCTTGCATTCATTGACTGAACAGGAATTATATCTCGCGAACTAGTGGAAGAAGCTGAGAAACAGTTTTCTTATTTAAAATTTTCGCCTACTTTCCTCTTCAGCTCCAAGAGCTCTGAGTTTAAAACTGCTGTTTGACTACATTGATTTTTGGATTTTCTACATTTAAGATGTGGGTATTTACACTGCTTTTTGATTTAGGTGTTACTTTATTACAGTTTGTTGTATTTTAAACAATGGCTTGCTGCAAACTTTTTTTTCTGTAAGTCTTAAAAGTTGTTGGCTTTGGTCATTTAGCAAATATTGCTTTTGCATTCATTGATTGAATAAGAATTACATCTAGCTAATTAGTGGGAAGAGATGGTAAACAGTTTTCTTATTTTAGGTATTCACAGACATTTCTCTTCAGCTACAACTCAAGTTTAAAACTGCTGTTTGACTGCATTGATTTTTGGATTTTCAAAATTTAAAGTTTGTATAATTCCATTACTATTTGATTTTGGTATTATTGTAATGCTGTTTGTTCAATTTAAACTTTATTTTACTGCAAAGAGTTTTTTTTTACAAGTCTTAAAAGTTATTGGCTAGGGTTGTGTAGGAAACATTCCCTTTATATTTATTAATTGAACAGGAATCAGATCTAGCGATTTAGTGGGAGGAGCTGAGAATCAGTTTTCTTATTTAAGGTATTCAGCCACAATCCTGTTCAGCTACAAGACCTCTGAGTTTAAAACAGCTATTTGACTGCATTGATTTTTGGAATTTTTACATTTAATGTTTGGATATCTGCATTAATTTTTGATTCTGGTGTTACTGTATTACAGTTTGTTGTATTTCAAACTTTTTATTACTGCAGAGGTTGTGTATTGTTCTTTTCAGCATTTTCCTTGTATTAACCAAAAGTTAACTGCATTTTTAACTTTGTCTGGGACCTTAGTCTTATAGTACTCTTACAGTTGTGGGAGAATTGTGAGTTGCTGCAGGATCTGAGCCTCATTTATTTCATTTCTACTGTTTTTTACTGTTTGTATTTTACTTGGTTTGTGGACGTTAGTCTTGTTATATAACTCAAAGCAGTGAGCGATTTGTGAATTGCTGCATTATCTGAACCTCATTTATTACATTTCAACTGCATTTTTCCACTTGTATTTTACTTTATCTGGGACCTTAGTCTTATAGTGTACCTCACAATAATGAGAGAATTTTGAATTTCTGTGGGTTCCAACCATTTATTACAGTTCTGTTGCATTTTTCTGTTTGTATTTTACTTGGTCTGGGGACCTTAGTCTAGTCTTGTAGTATCACTCACAATAGTGAGACCATTGTGAATTGCTGCAGCATCTGAACTCAGTTTTATTACATTTATACTGCATTTTTTCTGATTGTATTTTACTTAGTCTGAGAACCTTAGTCTTTTAGTATCCATCAGAATAGTTAGAGAATTGTGAATTGCTGCAAGATCTGAACCTTATATATCATCCTGTTTAAACAACTTAGAAGTATACTTGTTGCTAATGTAGATCAAGATACATCCACCTTTAGTACTGGTCTGTGTAGCTAATGGTCTAAATGTGTGGAAGACACTGAAGCCTTGCACTGCTGGAGTACTTTCTATGTCTTTAAACCATATCAAAATAGCACCAATGTCTATATTCTCTAGAGTGAGGAGAGCTTGTATGTTATAGAGCTTCTTGTTAAGGCACTTAGCATTGAGCAGTAAGACCTTTACATTTCTTTGGATTTTATATGCTAAGGTGGTAATTTTTGTTAATTTGGCATTGTCCAAAACAAGTTCTAAGGAGCTGGATAATGTTTTAGCCAATATCTGGAAGCTCAGCAGGGACTGGTGGAGACCATCCTTGGCAAAGCAATGTGGTCTGTTAACCATGTTCTCTCATGCTAAAAAATATTGAATTCCCTGGAATGACACCAGGGACTAAGACAGTTGTTAAAAGTCATTTTTTTCATTCATAAAGTGGCATTATTCCTGGTGAAGGTAGAATGCTGATCAATGCAAGGCACAAACCTATCTGAGCGCATATTCTCAAAAGGATTGGTATGAAGGTAAAAGAGGTTTGATGTAAACTTTATATATGGGTACTTAGCTGGAAGAAGCTTGGCTTGTTTGTAATAGGTAAAGTTACAACTATTATCTTTTTTTAGCTTCAGCACTTCTTTATCTCCTCAGATATTTACATATCCCATTTATCAATTATAGGCTTAAAAAAATAATCATTGTTACATATCAATTTGATATGGGATGTATAGCAGAGATGTATTAAGACATATGTGGCTTGTGTTTTCCCTATACCAGCTGAGCTTGGGAATCTCTGACTAGAATTTATATTCCAGTTACTTGGTAGTATGCAACAAAAGGCAGACTCCCATATGGGTTCTATACAGGCAGAAATTTTAGAAGCAGATACTCACTGCGCTATGGGCTGGTACACTAGAACACTCCCATTATACCTGAAGCAGTATCAGGTGACAGATGAAACCTTTATTGCTTATAAAACTGTACTCCATAAATTATCTTGTCAGAAAATGGAAACTATATCTCTGTGGGGATACCATAATTTTTAAGCTTTATGGTGTCTCAATAAGAGAGACAGACTGGTGGAGACAGGGAGTGATGTGTCTTAATGACATCATATGAAGTAAATGGTACTAAGGTTTTAGTGTCCTTAGGGTTCATACAACAAACATGGGAGAATCCCCAACAACCACAGACAATACCTGAGACTTCAGCACACTATTATGGTGACCAGTTTGTGAGACAGGGAAGGTTTTGGTTTCTACCCTTGCTGAACAGACTGAAGGAAGTTGGAAAAGTAGCTAATAAGGAACTTAAGAACTCTGACACATGTTTTTTTTAATAAACTATTCATTCATAAGGATATAATAAAAACTAGGAGTGATTTCTTCACCTTTCACTTGTTTGTACACTCCTAGGGTACTGTCACTCAGAATAACCAGTTATGCTATCTAATTTCTGAACTCCGAGCCTCCCCAAATCTGTCTGAAAACTATTGTTTTATTGTTCATCTTTAATGGCTAGTGGACATGCAAAATTGGTAGACAAAACGAGTTGGGGAATGAACAGGTATGGCCGGGCTGCATACATATAAACATCTCCTTAATACTGAGTTCTTTGACTGTCTTGCAGTTAAGCCAGTATGGTTATTGGTGCATGACTAGATATATGAGCATTTCTAACATAACATTCCTTGCTCAAAGGAAGTTTTCTTTACAGTACATCACCAGGCTTTGAATGCTTTGAGTATTGTGTTTAAATATCTAGCAAAAGGTGTTGATTAGATAACTCTCTAAATGCAATATGCTGTTAATGTTAGCATGACCTGAAATGGATACAGTGCATGATGCAACGGCACAGCCCAGTGTATAACATGTAAACTTTATATCTGCTTCTTACCTCTGGAAGACTTTCTAATGTTACCTAGAAACTGATAAGGTTCAGGCACATTAATAAGGGCATAAGGATACATCAAGGGCTAATCATTAGTCATCTCTTTATGGTTATGGACATGTTTGGGGATTCATCCTGGTTACTTTCTATTTGCATGTCTGAAGCTGTGATTAGGAGCACAGTTTGTTTAATGCATAAGTATTGAACATTAAATTAATGTTTCTGGAGCAAAACAAGTTAAATGCAAAAGAGTAACAATGCATTTCCATTTATGTATTACTCACTGTTTATTGTAAAGTTCATTGGTTATCTTTGTGATAGTGTGAGGAGTCTGATTCTTGAGTTTTATGTTTGGTGCTTCAGGAGGGATATAAGCAAAACTTGATAAAATTCTAGCCCATCTGGAATCCCTGACTAGTGAGTTGGAACCCTTCTGAACAGACTTTAGTGAGGCAAGTTGACAAGCAGTGCAGTAACAGTGAGTAGTACAGCACACTAATGAAAGGGGTCCACAGCAGGATGCAATGATTAAATAAATAAATAATTATTTGGGTTTATGACTGGTGAAAAGAAAGGATTTTAAAAGTTGTAGGAGTAATATTCAAATGTGGGTTTGGCAGAAGGGACAGAGAGGCTGGAGCCAATATAATTTTTGGACAGCTAACTGAGACAGGCATTAATATATGTACTATTTGTGTACTAGCAAGTGGACCAGGCTCACTGTATTAGAAAAATTGGTTTCTCCCGGTTTAATTTATCCAGGTGTTTTTGGTTTCTAATGCCATGATGGGAATGAACCCAATTCCTAAGTCAAAGTATGATTAGAGTTCGTGAAATTAGTATTGTTTCAGTCTTTGATGTTCACCAAAAGTGCTCTTTGCAACAACCACAATGTGCCCCAAACTGACTCCTGCAATTCATACAAAGTTACATGTATCAGTAACATCTCTTAATCTTTTTGTACATCTTCTTACTGGAAATTCCTGGCTTCTTACATAATAGTAACAGTACATAATTTCTTTCTTATCCTCAATAGTCCACTCTGTCATCTTTATGGCTATTTTTTGGCCTGTCAGTTTTTCAGATTTTTGTGGACTGCTACTTCCTTCTACAACAGAGAGGCCATCCTCCCCCTGGGCCTGGCCTGGCCCCATTGTAGGAATGTTTCCGTATTTTGAGGATTCTACACTGTCATTTTTTTCCATTCCTGGCACCAGTGCACCTACCAGGAGTGGACACTTTTGTTTCTGGGACTTGTATACACAGCTGTCTTTTTTTATTTTTTAATCTACTTCTGTCCATAATATATAATATATAAATACAGTCTATATACCAGTGTGGTCTTGGTGAGATTTTGTAAAAACATGGTCTACTTCATCAAGGTACTCACCAAGACATGAGGATGAATTCAGTTCTAGCAATACTGCTCTCATTTGCCTGCTGATTTTATCATGTGTCCACTTAGACCCCCCCCCCTTTTCTGCATTTGCAGGTAGTGAGAGGTAGACCATGGCATGTTATACTATAATTATATAGTTGTAAGTGTAAGGAGTGTGTGATGAGTCAGGATCTAAGGTGGCAAATTTTGATGGCTTGGTGCAAGTTAAATTTCTGAAGGGCTTCTCCACCAGGATCATGCTCAGAGGATCTCAAAGAATTGAGATAGACTTGGTGATGTGGACCTACTGGATGGAGAAGTGTATATGTGCACATGATGTACGCGCATCTCCTTGAGTAGAGAAATCATTTGTAGAACATTCTATCATCAGATGTATGCAGGAGGAAGGGAGTAAAGGGGAGACATTTGTAGCCGTGAAGAAAACAATATAATCATACAGGCAAAGCAAGGGACTCTCAACAGTTTGGTATACAAGAAGTTATGGAACTATTCAGTCCTGGTGAGGCAGCAGGACTTAGCTCCATAGGAGCAGTAGAGGGATGCTTAGATGGAGGATGAAGGGTATAGGAGTCACTACATGGAACGTGGGAGGTGTAAACAGTTAATCCATCAAAGAGAGAGTTTTGAAAAGAATGAGGAGAGAATGAATTGATGTGATTATGCTACAGGAACTGAAGCTGGTAAAAAGGGAGATGGGTACATTGGAAAAGAACGTGTATGAATAGCTGTGTTTCAGATATGATAAATGATGAAAATGTTTGGAATTTTAGCTAAGGAGTAGAGTTGGGTTAGAAAAAAATAAGTAAATGATGATGATGAGTGAAGACGGGTGGCAAGACAGTGTTTTTGGGATATGAAAGACATTGCAATAGGACAAAATTTGGACAAACAGGACACTGTAAGGGAATGTTTGGACAGTGTTAAGGAGGTGAAAGAGAATGGAGAGTGAGTACTGCTTGGAGGTGATTTTAATATGGTGCTTGTTTGAAGCATGTAAGTTTCAAGGATGTGAACAGAGGAGTCAGTGGATATGTGGATAGAAAAATAGGGATGATAAGGATTTTATCTTTTTAAAGGATGAGAAAAGCATGGCATGTAGGCTTGACAAATTTTTGTTAGACAAGTCAATGTTCAGGAAAGTGACAGGAGTAAAGTTAATGAAAAATTGTCCGATCACACCCTGATGATTACATAAGAGCATTTAGACAAGGATACAAAGAGGAGGAGGCAAAGGAATTCAGGACATTGGCATGGGGTGAAACAATGCGAGTTGGCTTAAGAGCAGGGTAGGGCAAGCGCTTATGGAAATATTAGGTGAGAAGGACATGTGCAATTTAAGGAGTGGGAAGGAGTTAAACAATCATGTAAGAGGAGGGAGAAGGAATGGATTGTAAGGGAGCTGGGAAATAGGTTACAGGCATGGCAGAAGTGCATTAAAAGTGGAGGTGTCAGATTACTGGAAGAATGGCTGTATTACAAAGGACTGCAGAAGAAACCGATCAAGTCACAATAGATCGATCAGTTTTATCTATGAGCACTTTCATCCCAAATTAAAGACATAGTAATACAAGCACAGCAAATGTATACAAAGAGCAACTCATTCCCCTCTACACAAACAACCAAATTTCAACATATCTAGCTAACATACAAAAAATGCCAAAAATTTAACCTACCAACAACTTATACACTTACCTTACACACATGATCAAATTAGTATATTATATGGGGACGCACTGTCCCACAGTCCCATAAACATATATGTCCTAATTCCATGAGTCTACAATCACAAAGAAACGGAAATAATTAAGAATTATGCTAGGGCAGACTTAAAACAAACTGACTATAACATAGTTCAATAAAATATACCACTAATGGTTTTAATCAAAGTATTTGGTACGGTAAAAGGAGCTAGCCACCAAACGTATAGGACCAGAAGGAAGCTATAATTATGTTGAAAGAGTATGAGTTAGAAATTATGCACATTTTGGCAGAGTTACTGAGAAAGGAGTGAGATGGGGGGGGGGTTCAGAGAGAAGTGGATATTAAATTATTATGTTGGAAGCTTAAGGATAAAAGGAGAAAACCATGCATGATCAAGGTTAGGAGAGCAGAGGGGCAGAGAGTGTATAGAACTGCAGACATATAGGATGTGTCCAGGGCTTATTATAACAATTTGCTTCAACAAGGGGAATGAAAGTCTTATGGACATAGCCAGTGGCAGGGAAGACTTTGCAGATGAGGCTAAGGAGATGAAAAATAGGAAAATTGGGACTGGGAAGGTGATAGAGGCAATTAGGTATTTTGAGGAGAGGAAAAGACGGGTGCCTGGATATCTTACTGGTTTTATATGAAGATAGGTCTGGATACCAAATAACTGTAAATTGCATCATTTAATGGCATCTTTGCAAAAGGCAAATTGTCAATGTGGATGCAAGAAGCCACTCATACTGTATTATATGCCCTTTTTACTATATTCCATTCATTAGACCCAACGACCACCAGTGATGCATAGTCTTTGATTTTTGGGACTAACTGGACTATGTGTTACTACCTTTCTGTTATGACAAGGTACTAAACCTCTGCCATTCTCTCTGGACTTTTCATAACATCAATAGCACATCTGGTTTGTGACCTGAATTGTGCCCTCAATCCTGCGTTGTTTCTACTGAAAACAAAACTGGGCTGCCAAGTTACCTTTACTGAAAATTTATGTACTAAACCCCTGCCATTGCCCCTGGACTTTTCATAACATCAACAGCACATTTGGTTTGCGACCTAAATTTTGCCCTCAATCCTGCGGTGTTTCTGCTTAAAGCGAAACCAGGCTGCCAAGTTACCTTTACTGAAAATGTATGTATTAAACCCCTGCCATTCTCACTGGACTTTCAATAACATCAACAGCACATTTGGTTTGCGCAGTGGCGGCTTGTGCTATAGGACTGCGGGACTGCAGCTGCCCTACCTGTAGAAAGAAGGAAGAAAAGAAGATAAAAAAAAAATCGTGAGTCCTGGAACTCCACTCATGTGTGCATGGAGTTCTTCGTACTCACAGAACTCCAGACTGCTGTGTTAGGCAGTCTGAATAGAGGAAAAAAGCATCACTGCCCTGCAGCCCAGAAGTCTGTGTGGTGAAGACTGCACAGAATGGAAGAACATCGGACTACATCGCCTGCAGGCTGGAGCCTCCAGCCTACTCTCACATGCCAGGAGAACAGAAACCAGCTGCTGCTGAGGAGGAAACCAGCTGTTAGCTTTGCAAAGCTGCAGGACTGCTGCCGAGAAGGTGAAGAAGACTGGATTTAGCTGCTGCCAAGGAGGTGAAGAAGACTGGATTTAGCTGCTGCCGAGGACAAAACCAGCCGTTAGCCTTGCATGCTTCAGGACTGCGAGGAGGAAACCAGCCATTAGACGTGCATGGATTCAGGACTGGATTTAGCTGCTGCTGAGGTATGGAGACTGTACTGAGGAAGGTGTGTGAGTGTGTGTGAGTGTGTGTGAGTGTGTGTGAGTGTGTGTGAGTGTGTGTGAGTGTGTGTGAGTGTGTGTGTGTGTGTGTGTGTGTGTGTGTGTGTGTGCGTGTGTGTGTGTGTGTGTGCGTGTAAAATGCCCCAATTGCTATATACTGGTGGCTAGAGAGAACACATGGTGGTGGGTAGAGAATACTCAGGCTTGAATGCTGTACCTTGGGTGCAGGTAGCAAGGGCCTGAATTCCCTACCCACCACCATTTGTAAAAAAAAATTGCAGATTTTTGCCTCATATTTGTTCTGTTCCTCATAAAATCTGTGGTTTCTGTATCTTTGTTTTTCCTTGCAAAGTCAGTAGTGTAGTGGTGCACTGGTAGCATTGTTGCCTGACAGCAACAAGATTTCAAGCAGGGTAGAATCTTTGAATGGCCTAGGGAAGAAAGACTTCATTAAGACTCACCCACCTGGAGGGCCTGCACGTCAAACAGCTACTAAACCCATTGAAGCTCACAATTCTATGAACAGTCTTATAATTAATGGGAATTCCACTACGCCCCCTTCTACTATTTCTAATAGTATGTCACTGGTTAATATCGGCGAAGATGGGGGAAAGGGCCTCCACTTCTGATTTAAGCACTAGACCCAAAAGTACTGCTTTTCATGCTCCTATAACACATAGTCTACCATTTTTTTCTGAAACAATCGTGGCAAAGAAATCCACGGTCGAGCAGTCAGGAGAGGAAAAGAGAAAATATAGTACATTCCTCTGATTTTGTAGTTAATTTGTCTAAAATATCTCTGAATTCAGACCAGTTACAGTTACTGAGTAAAGGTTTAACCTTTATTCCTTCTCTGTCTTCAGATCTAAATGAATTTGTTTTAGAGATTAAGCATTTTGGCAGAAATATTTCTTTGAAGAACATTTTTGGTAATGGGACACAACAGCAACTAGTCACTTTAAAGAAACCTAGCACTTTTATTCCATCTAATCATTCTGCGGTTGACCTTTTCATTAAACTTTGTGAAAATGATGTAGAAAAAATCAGACAAGGTTCAACGAAAATACGTCGATTTCATAACATCACTCCACAGGAAAGAGAGGCATTGACTCTGTTACAACGGAATGATGAAATTGTAATAAAGCCATCTGATAAAGGTGGTGCCTTAGTCGTACTTGACTCTGCATGGTATTGCAAAGCAATGGAATCAATGTTGCAAGATGAGAAGACTTATATAAAAATCAATAAGTTACAGGTTGATAATAAGATATTAGCTCTGAAGAACACCTTAAAAGGAATGCTGATACAAGGTCTTTTGAATCAAGACTTGTTTCAGTTCTTTGATACATATTTTCCAAATATACCTTCCATAAGTGGGCTACTGAAAATCCACAAAAATAGACTGAATCCTCCTTTATGCCCTGTAGTGGCTGGCCATGGATGGGTCACCGAACCCCTATCAATTTATGTGGAAAAAGAACTTAGAGTTTTGTTGAATGAAATTCCGACTGTTTTGAGACACCAGCACTTTTCTACAGCAATTAGGTTCAATATTTAATACCTTACCAAGTATAACATGTTTAACCTTGGTGATCATGGATATTTGCAGTCTATTTACCTGTATTCCCAATGATTTTGGTATAGAATTTGTTAGGCACTTAGCCAGTAGACTAACCACCAATTTAAATATTGATTTGATCTGCAGTTTATTGGAGCTGGTTTTGAATAACAACATATTTTTTATGGTAAAAATTACTACTGGCAATGGTGGGGTGTGGCCATGGGCACACCCTGTGCCAACAGTTATTCTAATCTGGTTCTATCAAAATGGGAAAGCAAATACGTCTTAAACAATGTGAATCCTTGGCAAAGCCAGTTGATTTATTATGCACATTTTGTGGCTGATGTTTTTCTTTTATGGAAAGGTACTAACAAAGACCTGATTGACTTTGTTTCTTTTCTTAACAACACCACTTCCTTTTTGAGGTTTACCATGCAATGTTCCAATCAAGAAATTGATTTTTTGGATGTTAAAATATTTTTTAGTAAAGAGGGAAAAATTGGAACTGCAATACACAGGAAGCCAACAGGGAAAAATCATTACCTTCATAGGAGTAGTCTTCACCCCCCTCACATCCATAGGAATATCATGGAAAATAAATTGACTAGGATCTCACGTTTATGTACTCAAGAGGATGATTATACAAAGGAGAAACATTTTTTACAAAATAATTTGATGGTACGAGGATACTCGACCAATGAAGTAATGATGAGCAGTGAGAGGTCAACTGACTTAAGAAGGAATAGAGGTATTTCATTACTTCATAGAAAGAGTAGTACTACCAGAAGTTCTACTATTGCTAATGTGACTACTCCCCAACCATTTAGAATAGCTTTAACCTATTCCAATGATAATCGTGATATTTGTAATATTATTCGAAAATACTGGCCAGTTCTTACTCAAGATGACAATTTGCGTAATATTGTGGGAGATGTCCCTACATTTTCTTTCAGAAATAAGAAAAATATTAAACGCCTTCTATGTTCAAAGGATGGTTTTCCACGTCCTATAATCAGTAATCGGAAAGAAACAGTTTGATGTGGTAGGTGTGCAGCTTGTAACAGCATTGACAATGACACTTCTTTTAAATATCCCACCAATGGTAAAGTATTTCATTTTTCGTGTTATGCCCATTGTAACAGTCAACATCTTGTGTATCTTGCTACTTGCCAGCATTGTTCCGCTTACTATGTTGGGAAGACTGACCAGATTTTTAAAAAATGTATTTTGAGACACTTATGTGATATCAGGAACAAGGATCCTAAAAATGCCCTTGCATTGCATATACTGAACTTTCCTTCGCATTTGTTTAAGTTCGAAGTTGTTGAACTAACACAAATAAGTATGAAACAAGGGGATGTGTTTAATCAAACCAAAATAAATGAAATCAAATGGATAATAAATCTTAGAGCCGACAGATTACCAGGTTTGAATGCGGTAGTTCCTATGAGACCGCTACTAAAGATTAGAAGAACAGTAATTGGCTCTTTTTAGGGCTGTGTCCTCTTCTTGGAACTGTGATATGAAGAGAGATGATAGGTCTAAAAGGAAAGTCATTGTCACTAACTGAATTCTTGATTGGCTCATCTACAGTTAAAATGTTTGACTATACCCCCTTTTTCTATTACATGATCTGATGAAGGAACTTTCCAAAAGCGCTTATCATCGTTTGAAAATTTTGGGGTTATTGACTTCTTTGATCTACATTTCATCATTTTATTAAAGAAAGATTTTAGCAGTTCATACGGCTTTGTGTTGGTGTTTTGCAGATTGTTCATAGGTTCATAGGTTCATACTAGGCTATCTGCCCTAGGGCATTTATAAGCCTAGCCAGAGTGTGTGTGTGTTTCATTTTTCTTCAACACACCTTTAGCAGTTGAAGGCATTTGTTTTTCTTCAGTTGCTATACACTGGTTGCTAGAGAGAACACATGGGGCCAGATTCAGGAAGCCTCAGTGTAAGAGTCATAACTCTTACACGGAGGCTGCAGTTAAACGGTGTGATGTCAGCATGTCATGCATATGCATGAGGTGCATGAGGCATGCTGAATCACACCGTAACTCTTACTCGGTCCGTGTGAGACAGTAGGGGGCATGTCCGTAGGCTAAGCCCTGCAAGCAAACACGCCCCCGGAAGTCTAGAATGGCTGAAAGTAAACAGCCACGAGAGAGGCCATGGAAATGTGAATAAACACACTACACAACACATGCCCCCATGGACCAGCAATGTAAAAAGTGAACAGATGTTATAAAATGAAAATAAAAACTGTTTTATTTTTTTTAAACCCCGTAAATGTTTGCTACTGTGTGCGCTCGTGTGCGCGGGTGTGCTACTAGCGCAACTGCAGTTAGCAATCAGTGGAAAAGGATATAAGAACTAAATATGCAAAGTAAGCCGAAAAGTAATAGCATAGAGGTAGAGTTGCCACCTTAACAGCAGGCAGGCAAGGTTCGAGCCCACACAACAACCTTTTTTTTTTGTAAATAAGCACTAAAAAGGCCCCTGCCAGTATTGTACAAATATAAAAGTATTTCCTGTTGTAAAATGGAATGAAATGGAGCATATATTTCAAGTAATACAATAATAAATTTTTTTAGAAATGTAGTGATAGCTAAGTTGCTGTGAGACAGAGTGCCCGTAGCTGAGTAGTGTTTCAAACGCTGCAAATTGCTTGCCCGTAGCTAAGCACCAGTTTAACAGGCTCAAGCTGTGTGCAACTAGGTGTGCTTAGCTGAACATGTGTGTTACTAGCCAATTAAGGTTTACCCCAGCGCACACCGTTTGCGAGGTGGTGCGCGTCGCTCCCACAAGCTAACCGCCGGTGCGCATGCGTTAGCTCCGCGCAAATGAGCGCAGACCTGGTTTTAAGTGCTTAAAAGTGCTTTTGGCATGTTTGATTGACAGGTCCTCAACTCATTTCTAGACAGTCATGAAAATTAAAAAACAGTGGTCAGATTCAAACCCAGGATACCACGCACTAGAGTCAAGGTACTAAACCACTAAGCCATGACAGCAGTACTTAGAAATGCAGAAATAGCATATATATAGGATATAATCCAAAATGGAGCATGATAAAGCAGTTTCTGTGAAGTAGATACAATTCCAAAATGGCCAATCATAGAGATGTGCGGGAAAATCGGCATATATAAGCCCCATAGGTGGGAATACACAGCAGAAACGATTGTAGAATAGACCTGCAGGCAGAATGAGTGGAGTAGGGGAGGGACGTTGCTTTCGAGCACAGCGGTGGGGCGTTGAGGAGTCCAGATACATGGTCTGGCTCCTAGTTCACCATCATGAGGCCCAACTCATGCAGGGCCAGGTCTCATGGGGAGCATACAGGGCGGAGGCATGGGACCAGTTGGCTCATGATCTCACTAGTGCTACTGGGATTCCACATACTGGTGAGCAGGTCCATCACCACCATATGGACCTGAAGCGATGGAAAGAAGACCAGTTGACCCAATGGATCCAGGAGGCCCGGGATATGCCCAACGCCCCACTACTGAGTAAATTACATTTTACTTATGTATGTAAGGAATTCAACTAGCTGATACCATGGAGATGTGTATTCCAATATTACTTGTTTTGTATTACAGCTGCAGGTGTCCGCTCTATGAATCGAAGGGTGCATGACCGCAGGCTGGTGCGGCTGCGCCACCATGCAGGTTAGTAACCCCACCTAGTACTTGTAAATAAATATTATAGTGTAGCACGTAGCAGAACACTGCAGTGTATTGATTAAATGTAATAGAATGTGCAAGCAACAAGTGAAAGTCTGCAGGTATGGCTGCAACAAGTTCATCAGTATGCAAGTGAAACTGGAAATATAATTGATAGAAATAAATAGTTCTGTAATACAGATGTCCCACCATTAATTAAATGTAGTATAACCTGCAGTAGTCTCAAGAGTACAGCCTCAGAAGCTGAGTTAATCACATGTGAGATATATCCCCTGTTGAAATGCTGAATCATGACAGAAGTGAGGCTGCTGGAAAGTGTTTGAATCACCACAGGTCTAATATGTGAAAAAAGCCTAGAAGTACCAGCCTGAGCTGTGAAATAGCAGGATGTGTGAGAGTGACTGAAAGGATCATGTATCAATAAATAAAGTAGTAATAACCCCTGAATATTTAAGCCTCAGTGTCGTTCTACAGAACTACATGCATGTGGGAATTAAAAAGTAACATCCCAAACTGATTGCAGTGTGTTTGAATCTTGAATGTTTAAGCCAAAATCTGTATATGGTGATGATAGTCAACAATTTTCAGATAGAATGAATGATTGTCTGACATACTAAGCATCCATAGTTGCCCCCTGCCCTGTCATCAAAGTGTAGCAGGAGGATGTATCTGATCAAAGTCACAATAACTAGGATAGTGATGTATCTGTAACAGGTCTAGCATGACAGTCAATAAAGAATCATTTTGAAACTATCACCCACAAGTTAATTGTGTTTCTATTACAAATGTATATTAATGTATAATGTATGAATGTGTCATCATTTTCTTTCCCCACCCCACCCTATAATTGCAAATTAAAAAACTCACTAAATATTGGTATGTGAACATTTCATTAACTATGGACAGTTGTCCTGTTGTTTCAAAAATATATGCACATCCGTTGTTGCATGTGCCCTGTTCATACCTGCAAACCTGATGGCCTGTTGCCATTAATCAACCCTGCATGTTGTTTGATTGTGTATTTCTGTTCAAATAATGCATGTGATATTGATATGCCTGTTGTTCAATGGTGTTAATATCTGGGTGTTTGTTTAATGGGAATACCAATGCATGCTGTTGCAACTAATTTCAATGGAATAATATGCTACTAACCCAAACTAACATAACATACTTACAAACCCAGAATGCTTTGGAAGGCAGGTCCCAGCGGACCCACCACTCCCACCTCAGCTGGCGATTGCACCTGGCACTAGTGCCCAGGCTGGACCCTCCTCCAGTGGCCCTGTGCCACCTTCGGGTGGAAGTGCTGCAGGGGATGGGGCCCGTCCCCCCTCTGCAAGCATGGCCGGAGGAGCCCGTCCACTCACCCTCCAAGGTGTCCGGTCTGTGGTGCGAAGGGAGATCCAAGACTCTTTTCTTGGGCCCCTATGCCAGCTTGAGGCCTGGGTGGCACAGCTAACGGGCATGCCCGTTGTCCCGCCTGCACAGCCCCCAGCACAGCCCCATCCTGGGCTGTGAAGGAACAGTGGCAACTGCCTATGGGTGGGGATATCAGTTCCACTGTTGCCATCTGTGGGCTCATGTGCCCTGGATACCCCAACCTCCATCCCCGTCAATTGTGTAACCCCCCCCACATGTGTCATACACCGCCCCTGTATGCGTCTTGTCTGTCTTGTCTGTTAACCTACCCAACCTACCTCCCCAGCTATACCGACTACCTCACCTGACATACCACTCTCACCTGATAAAAAAACAAAAAAAAGGGCACTCTGTACCCACAAAAAAAATTACGCCCCATACATAGCTGTCCATGTTGCACACATGTCCGCTGGACATTGAAACTGTTAATTACAATTGGCTGTACAGCAGGTATTAATGTTGTCCTGACACCTCTCTCAGGGGTGGAAGGTTCCAAATGTCACACCAAATTGCATACAAATGCACAGCTGTTGCTGAGAAAGACATGGGCAGCTATGGGCCTCACCTACATCCTTCCTGCAAATTCCAAGCTTGTTTCCCTACTGTTTTACCCTCTTTGTGACCCCTTTTTCACCACTTTCCTGTCACCCCTTTTTCTTTTCTTTCAAAGAAAATAGCGCGGGTGTGCGCTTGTGTGCGCGGAGCTCACCGCCAGTGCGCATGCATGAGCTCTGCGCAAACGAGCACAGACCTGGTTTTAAGTTTTAAGTGCCTTAGGCACTTTTGATTGACAGGTCCTGTAACATGTAATAGTAGGAATCAATATAAAGGCAATATAGGATCTGTACTACCCAAAGCATGTCAGGTAGAATTTTAATGCCTGAATTACTGGATTCCCATACTAGTTTAGTGTTAACAGAAACAGCTCTGCTAATTGGTAGCTTGTGCATAATAATGTAAGGTAATGTACCTATATGAAAGTATGTATATGTACACATACATATACATATATATATATATATATTAAAACATATGAAATATAGTGGTAGGTGTCAGTATTCATACACACTCACTACAGGAAACAGTGAAGATAAATGCAGCAAGCAGAATCTGCAACACAGCCTGACTCCTGTGAGACTTACTAACCCTTTTAACTGCTTAAAGGTGGTTTCAGCACTTTGATTGACAGGTCCTGTACTCATCCTGAAAGAAAAAGTCCCACTGTCAGTCTCGAACTGAGGACCCTCGTAACACTAGTCTGTATGACCTACCACTAAGCCATGACTTTCCTACAGGAACATAGTGCTAAAATAAATATAACATGTAATAGTAGGAATCAATATAAAGGCAATATAGGATGTGTACTACCCAAAGCATGTCAGGTGGATTTTAATGCCAATTACTGGATTCCCATACTAGTTTAGTGTTAACAGAAACAGCCCTGCTAATTGTTAGCTTGTACATAATAATGTAAGGTAATGTACATATATGAAAGTATGTATATGTACACACACACATATATATATATATATATATATATATATATATATATATATATATATATATATATATATATATATATATATATATATATATATATATATATATATATTAATACATATGAAATATAGTGGTAGGTGTCAGTATCCATACACACTCACTACAGGAAACAGGGAAGATAAATGCAGCAACCAGAATCTGCAACACAGTCTGACCCCTGTGAGACCTACTAACCCTTTTAACTGCTTAAAGGTGCCTCCAGCACTCTGATTGATAGGCCCTGTACTCAATTTGAAAGCAAAATAAAAGCATACTATTAGGCTCTACCACAAGACCAGTGTAACACTAGTCTGTATGAGCTACCAGTAAGCCATGACTCTCATACAGGAATATAGTGATAAAATAAGTAGAACATGTAATAGTAGGAATGAAGATAAAGGCAATATAGGATGTGTACTACCCAAAGCATGTCAGGTAGACTTATACTGTCCCAATTACTGGATTCCCATACTAGTTTAGTGTTAACAGAAACAGCCCTGCTAATTGTTAGCTTGTACCCAATAATGTCAGCTAATGTACATGTATGAAAGTATGTATATGTACACACACACACACACATATATATATATATATATATATATATATATATATATATATATATATATATATTTATTAATACATATGAAATATAGTTGTAGGTGTTAGTATGCATACACACTCACTACAGGGAACAGGTGAGAGAAATGCAGCAACCTGAATTTACAACACAGCATGAAGCATGAGAGACTTACTAACCTTTACACACACAGAACACTGTCAACAGCATACCAGCATGGTCCACGCCCTTACAATCTGAAAGGACAACGCCTATCTCACATACCCTTTTATAGCACTGTCCTGAAATCACAGTGAGACATGCAATCAGTACACAACTGGCTGCATGCAATTAGCAAATGCTGCCTTACAATTGGTGCAGAGGCCATCACATGGACCTATGCAGATACCTACAAAAGCATCCAGTACTAACACTCCACACATGCAATACATTCATTGCACAAAACCGACGGAGAAAGAGAGAGAGAGAGAGAGAGAGACAGAGAGAGAGAGAAAAAAAAAGAAAGAGCCAGCAACAAAACCAGCAGCAGCAGCAGCAAGAAGCAAGTAGAACCACTGACACAGCAACAGCTGACACAAACACAGGTAATGCAAAGTAGCAGGTTAATACTGTGTTTACTGTGAAACCTCCAAATGTATCATAGTTCACTGTCTATAGGTATGTCCATGAGATAGGTTGTGTGTACATAGTCCTGATATATATACATATGTAATATTGCTGTACATGTCGTCCATACTTAAAACTTCCATAGCTTGGAACACAAGGCCAGTTATGCATATGATGCAGTAGTTCACAGGGTCAGTAGATTTTCCTCCTCATTGGTGTGGGACCACTGTGTATGTATGGCACTGTTCAGGTACATATCCTGTAGTACGGCCAGGGTTTACTATCAGTCTGTAATGTGGTGCTATGTCCTCTAGGGGTGAACGTATCACACATCCAGGGATACCATTTTGTAACAGTGATGCTGTGTGTTCTGCAATGTTGAGGGTGGCCCTCACCTGGACATGTGAGATGATAGGGAGGTTACATTCATCTGTGATAACTAATTCCACTTGTGTAGGAGAATGGGGGGGGGGTACCTGCACCTAAGCTGTCTGCAACAATGTTGCCAATATCTGTGCATTTGGTGAATGTGAAGCATCTTACCACTGCTGACCACAGATGCCTTGCCTTCATGTGAATCTGCCCTGTGCTGCAGTAGCCTCCTGCTATTGTTATACAATGTGCCTGTATCTGTAGTCCACTGGACAGGATAAATAAGTGGTGTGCATACGGTCTGGGTTAGATATGTGTGTGCATATTACATGCACTATGTGGGATGTCTGTGGTAAGCTTTTGCAAAGGGGCCAGCAGTGTGTGTTGTGGCTTCCACTGGCCCAGTGGGCTGCATGGATAGCATCACAGTCCTAACTAGTGAATAACTGTGTAATTACATACATACATAGCAAGGTAGTGTACTGTGCTTGTGGTGTTGTTTGGATATGTATATCCAGGCTGAGTAATGTGTGTCCACATCACAGTGTTGGGTGGCAACACACATACAGTATGTTGGGATGAACACCCAGAGTGTTCCAGAAGTGTTGCCTGTGCAGAAATATCTGGCCATTACCTGTGCATCCCCCACAACACACACACATGCAACATATGGCAGAAGCAGTATAGCAGTACACATAGGTTCATAGGTTCATACTAGGATATTTGCCCTAGGGCATTGATAAGCCTAGCCAGAATGTGTTTGTCTTTTGCTACCCAATTAAAATTTATTTTGCTATGCCCTTTTCTGAGGTTAGTATACTGTGCCTCTGTCTAACAGTGACATAGAAGTGATACCCGGGGTACACCTATGATCTCCCATCCACTCATCCAGATTCCTATGGAAGAGAGTCAATGAGGGACTCTGCCTAACCTGTACTGTGAGTTCATTACAGAGTGAAGGGAGCCTCTGGGTTATGAATCTGTCCCTCCAGCATGTCCCATTTATTTCAGTGCTAAGGTTCAGGTCTCTTGAGCGTGTGGCTGTATGGGATTCTGATTTCTTGAGGTGCAGCATGTCCATTACTTCTGGGTTGGACATGGCTGTATATGTCAGGCACAGATTGCCTCTGAACAGGCAGTATGCCACTGAGTCCAGCTGGACTTTCTTTAACCGGGCAGCATATGGCTTCAGTTTGAGCCCTTTGATCCTCTTGATGAGGTACTGTTGGGGTTTTCCCAGTTGCTGTAGGTGTCTGGTTACGCAGACAGTCGCCCATGGGTTCTCGTGGGGGCATCCGTGGCCGTACTGCCTCTGGCCATCGTGCCCAAGGAGGTATGTCAACCTCCACTATGTTTCTGACTGTTATGCAGGCACAGGTGCGTATGGAAAGGTACACCAGACAGGGTCTGAGGGAGCTGACAGCATGTTGCACAGCCATGACAGATGGCATGCGTGACATTGCGAATGCTATTCGTAATTTCACAGATGTCATTGACAGACATTGCGGGGACATACAACAGCTGCTCCACAACCAGATGTCCATGGGCCAGGGCAATGGTGTGCGTTTGCGGCGTCGACGTGGCCGTATGCCGGCAACAGCAGCAGCTGCCAGTCACCGCCGACGACAACAGGCCCACTCACGCACCTCAAGTGCCAGCAGCAGCCAATTATTTGGTGAAAGCGCTTAGTCGGTGTGTATTAAAAGACATTCTTTCAAAGGCTTGGTGTGGTTGCTGGTCGCTTGAAGCAGTGGTCGTAATTCTTTTATTCTAAGTTCCTTACCCTGGCTTGGGAATTGTTACTGTTTAATGCTGGGTTAGTGCTGTCATCAGGACACCCCAGGAGACCACGTGCACGTGCTCTGGACAGTCCCAACAGGGAACTGTGTCCAGTCAACACACACCCGCTTCCAATGACAGTACCCAGTCTGGGTTAGTACCGGATATGGTCCATAGCACCCCTGCCAGGCACAGGTACCTTGTCCATACCCACAGACACTGATCTGGATGACCCGACAGGTGCAGTCTGTGGCTGGCCACAAAACCCTGTACATGGCAGCCATTATGTGGGACTGTGTGCGTGCTTATACACATGCAGAAATATAACACCTAGGGCAAACACATACACACACACACACACACTGCACCAACACTGGTCCACCCTGAACTGCTGCCCCTCACAAACACACATACACACACATGTCAATTGGCGGTAGCAGTGGCTGGCTTGGGCATACCTAACCCACACCCTGTGCATATGATGACACTGTGCCACCTCCTGCATACTACAACATCAGTGCAGGAAAGGGTAAACACGTTGCTGATGCACAGGGTGACTACATAGATGTGTATAAGTAGTAACATGTTGGTAACTGCTCACTGTTCCACTATGATTGTGTGTATATCCCAGCATTCCTGCTGCAGTAACTGTATGAATGTCCTGAATTGTTATCTGCACCCATACTACTTACCAAAGTGTACCAGCTGCACACCATCACATGCTACCATTGATTATGGGAATGTGCATCATGTGCTGTATTGTAGATTCAGCTATATGTTTCTGTTCTGTCACACATGCATTTACACACACCCTGCTACCACCACACATGCACATGCTCACCTGCCATTTCCATTATTTATTACCCTACATGAGTAGCTGTCGACACATGACAGGTACACATTTGAAAAGTGCACTATTTGGATTACTACCAATTTCCTCATCTCTACCTGTACTCACAGGGTGCAGGCAACCTCATTAGTTTAAAAGTGTAATGTGCATCACCCTGATTGCCACATCCAACATGTTTTCCATACGGAAATGCACACACAGAAACATCCCACATCCACACACTTGCCACATTCAGGTTTCAAAACACTATCTAGGTATATTCTGGTACATGTGCATGTTACAGTAGCATGTAGCACTATACTGAGTACTGGCAGTTGTCTGTTGTCATGTTGTTTGTATAGGGTGCTGTCAACATCACTGTTCCTTAAGGGAAATGTGCACCCTGCAGTGCATAGCCCCATTTGTCAAAAGCCACATCCCACCCCCAGCATTGTGCACACACACTAACCCCACTCACACTAAAACACATACTTTCCATTTGCAAGATTCAAACCCCTACCTAACTGTATTATGACACTAGAGACAGACACATTAGCAGAGTGTGCTATTTGCATTAGTGGGAGAAGGCCTTTCTAATGCTGTACTTAGAGGGTGCTGACATCATCTGTGTTTAGGAAGAGGGATGTGCACCCTGTGGTGTGTTCTCCCAGTTGGCAAAAGGCACTTTTCCCTCACAGCATTATGCACACACACAAACCCCACTCATACTAACACACATACATTCCCTTTGCAGGATTCAAACCCCTTCCTAACTATGTTATGACACTGAAGAAAGACTCATTAGCAGAGCACGCTATACAAATTACTGGAGATCTTTAATTCAGGTAATATAGTTATAGAGTGCTGACATCATCAGTGTTTCAAAAGGGGAATCTGCATCCTGTAGTGTACTGTCACAGTTGCTAATAGGGGCATTTCCCACACACACATCGATGTGTTTGAGGTTTGCATATGTGGGGGATCCAGTACTCCAGTGTGATTAGTATATGGTTCGATTGCAACAATGAGGGATATACTTCAAGTGGTGAGCATTTTGTACTCATATTTGTGATGATCAGGTCTAGTATATTTTCCCCTCTTGTGGGAATGTTGACTACCTGTTCCATAGCTAAAGAGTTTCTGAACTATAGGAACCCTAGAGCTTGGGTATTGTGGCTTGAGTAATGTTCACAGTTTATGTTTGGGTATTTGACGTCACCCAGTATGATGGTGTTTGCAGAGAAATCTATACTCTCCTGTGTCATCATGAAGGCTGTGTGGGTTTCCTGAGTTTGAGAGGGTGATGTAAGAGCTCCTCTATGTCTCTTTCCATGTGGTCCAGGGAGGTATGTCTCAGGTTGTCACACCAGCATGGACAATGACTGCCACATACTTGTACTTGCTGTAGAGTGACCTGAGTGCTTGTGTTATGTGGCACATTCTATCACCCGACAGGTAGCTAAATGTGACCCTCACCTTGCTCAGTCTGGAGGGTGGGACGTCAGTGTGTCTGACTATGGCATCACCTATTATAGGTGTGGCACACATTGTGTTTGGCCTTATGGGCTGTGCCTGTTAAGAACACTGACTTTGTGAGGTCTGTGTTGCTTGAGATATGTGTTCATGTGGGATGCAGCATGTCTGGCCATGTCATTTCTGTCCATGGTCTGGTAAGTATCACCTTTGGTGACATAGGTATTCATATGTCAGCTGGTGAGCATTTGCAGTGTTACCTACTGAAAGTGGTACAGCTTGTTTGTTGTACAATGGACTACATGCAGCCCTGCTTACAGTAGCTATGTTTGCATGCATGTTTCCTTGCAGTTACCCTGGAATACTGATCCGACCTGCCATGCAGAGTTACACAGCGTCTGTGGACTCCTAGTGACATCTGCATAGCTTACTATATGTATGTTCATGTCTCACTTGACAGAATGTCACTGTTTCTCCTGTGCACATGTACGTTGCCTGTGACACTTTGCATATGGCTTAGCTGGCATCTGTCCATGTGAGCAGTCATATATGCCACTGCAGGACTCTAAACCTGATGATGCACACACTCAAAACATTCCTCAGCATGGAGAACATCACTATCTGTGCAGTAACAGATACCGGATTCAGGGCTACCAACAGCACTCCAGCACTACCAAGTTATACCTCATACCATGCTTTTCAGGCCCAAAACTTGCACAAAACCACAAAAGGAGGGGGTGTATTGATATTCATCCAAGATACTCACACCTCCAGGTTGGTGGCAAAGCACCAAACATCAGAGACTATCCATATGCATGTAACAATGGGTAAAACTGCCTTCCAGGTTATAGCCTGCTACAGACCACCCTCACAAACACAAGAACCGCACTTGGCCTTCCTGAAAACAGTTGGAAATATGTAGGTCTGTCCATACACCATTATATTGGGTGGGTTAAACTACCCAAACATAGACTGGGAGCATGACTGTAGCTCCAACACCCTAGCCCACAGATTACTGGAATTTATATACCAATATGCTATGGAACAACTTGTTACCACTCACACAAGAGGGGAAAACATACTGAACCTGATCATCACCAACATGGGGACTCTATCCTCCAGACCAGAAGTGTATCCCTCACTGGTAAGATCAGACCATAAACTAATCTCCCTGGATATTCACATCCCAAGGCCACCCCATGCACAGAAGAATACAGTCAACAACTCATGTCAAGCATGTTCACACTCCTCATAAATGATGTGGAAACCTTCAAAGCCCCCAGGCCTGTTGAAAATATGGACCAGACTGCAGATACCTGTATAAAGGCATTCTATGGACACATTCAGGAATGCATGGATCATGCAATCCCTAATGAAAGCAAGACCCAATCCTCCAAAGGCAGACGTCCAGTGTGCTGGACACCAGCCATAAACAAACTATACAATAGAAGGATGAAGCTACTACATGATACAACAAACTCCCAAAATGTGAAGGCATCACTGATGAGTATTAGAAGACAACTACAGGCACTCATAAGATTGTGTAAGGCCATCTTTGAGAGAAGATTCCACAAGACACTGAGGATAATCACAAGGCTTTCTGTTGTTATGTTCGGGACCTGGGTGGTAATTCCCAGATATGCTCAGAGGTAGTCCAAGATGTCACAAGAAATACCAAACACACAGACATTGCCAACATCCTAGTGGACAGGTTCACTGCTACCTTCTCCCCCCCTCCACACCAAAAGGGCAAATATTTCTCCCAGCAGAGTGCTGCCCCCCCTGACATCTCAGATGCTCATGTAAGAGCTGCCCTCTCCAAAGCAATAAACACTGCATCAATGGGACCAGACAGTGTCCCAGGCTGTGTCCTACATGAACCCCAAGAAGAGCTATACCCAGACATAACACTACTGTTCAATCCCAGCCTTACTACACGATATGTGGCCAAAGAGTGGCGTACAGCAACAGTGGTCCCTCTACATTCAGGTGGTGCCTTAACGGATCCTGGACACTATTCACCCCATACGTCTGAATAGCTTGGTCTGCAAAGCTATGGCAAGGATCATCATGAACCTCATAAATATAGATATTGGGGACCTACAGACACGTCATCATACACAGTTTGGCTTTGTTAATGGCAGATCCTGCCTCTCAAACCTGTTTGATTTCTTTGAAACAGTCACCAAGGCCACTGTCAAGGGGAAGGTGGTCTACACAGCCTACCTGGACCTTGCATAAGCCTTTGATACAATACCCCACTTGTGCATTCTAGGGAAGCTCACCAGTGTACATATTAACCCCTATGTCACTATGGATATTGCACAGTGGCTCAAGGGCAGAACACACATGGTTAGAATTGCTGGAGCCATGTCAGCCTCCAACCAGGTACAAGTGGTGTACCACAAGGCTCAGCCCTGGGATCTGTCTTGTTCATTATATATTTATCACAGGTACAGGCCAACATGGAAGTACTGTGGCTGAGCAAGTCGCAGATGACTGCAAACCGGACGCCATAATCAACTCTCCAGCCAACACACGCATCCTCCAAAAGGGCCTCTTGGAAACACACGACTTGTGCCACAGCCATGGCCTCAAGCTGAATGCCAAAAAGTGTATAGTCATCCCCTTTGTCAAAAACAAAGTGACCACAAAGTACCACATATGTGTTAATCCATTAAATGCAGATGAAGGAATTATGGACCTTGGGGTACACAAGTTGATAGCATTCTCTCATTTGACAACAACATGGCCAAAGTGGTTAGGAAAACATTTTATATAGGCCACATCATCATGAAGGGATTCACATGTAGATCAGGGAGGACATTGTGCCTCTTTACTCATCCCTCATCATGCCCATAATTGACTACAATGCCCCTGTCGGCATGCACCTTACCAGACACCTGCAGCAACTGGAAAGACCACAAAAGTACCTCAACAAGAGGATCAAAGGGCTCTAACAGATGCCACATACTGACTGGTTAAAGAAACAGCAGCTCTACTCAGTGGCATACTGCCTCTTCATAGGCAATCTGTGCCTGACATATAAAGCCATGTCAAACCCTGACTTAATGGCCATGCTGCACCTCAGAATATCCAGATCCCATCAGGCTACATGCTGGAAAGACTTGAACCTCAGGAGTGATATACATAGGACATGCTGGAGGGACACATTCATAACTCAGAGGCTCCCTTCACTCTGGAATATTATCCCAATAGAGGTTAGGCAGAGTCACTCAGTGACTATCTTCAAGAGGATATTAATGACTGGATGTGACATTGTAGGTTTACCCTGGGTATCACTTATGTGTCACTGTTAGACAGAGGCACAGTATACTAACCTTGGAAAAGGGCATAGCAAGATAGATTTACAATGCATGGTGAAAGCCACACACATTCTGGCTAGGTGTATAAATGCCCTAGGGCAGATAGCCTAGTATGAACCTATGGACCTATGTATCTTGTTCACCATTGGCCCTATGCGCTGTTAATCACCAGTGCAATCTCAATACTACGGTAGCATGTGCAAAGGTCAGTTGTCAGTCACCTCTATGGTACAGTTGTGGAATATGTGAGTCATGTAGTAATGTCACAGCTGCCACATGTACACAGTCAACCCTATCCCCTACCCATGGATGTACAACACATGTATGAGATGGAAACACATGGCCAAACTGTGGACTAAGCACTCTGAACCCAGTACTGGCATAACCTGTCAGGTGGCATGAAATACTACAGTGACTGCAATACCAGTCTGATGTGGACCTACACTGACAGCAATACAAGCACGGAAACACACCGGGCCATTCGTGGAGCCTAAGGATAGCATCCTGCCTCAGTGTCAGACACCTCTGCAGCTGGCACACAGGCATACGTTAGGCCTGAACACAGCACGCATAACACATAGCACACAAATCCTGTGTGCCAAACAAGCACAGTCTGTACAGCTATACAACACTACTGCTGCAGTTGTGTTAGGTACTTTTATTGTCCAGTACAGTGAGGTCATGCTCACCAGGCTGGACAAGGTGAAGGTCACAGTGATATGCTCATGGGGCACTATGGTCCACCACATAACACAAGCATACAGGTCAGTCAGATGCATGGACACATATGACTCAGTCATTGTCCATGCCACTACAGCTGATGTGTGATGTCCCTCACTGGGATACATGATAGGGAACATGGAAGGGCTCACTGAGCAAGTGACACAGGCTGGTAGAACCCTGACCTTGGTTGGCATCAGACCCTCACCAGGAATGCTGACATATTACTGAATGCTAATGAATTACTGTAGCTACAACACTCTAGCTGAACGGTTCTTAGCATGCGGTCACTGCATTGCTATGGAACAACTTCTTACCACTCCCACAACAGATGAAAACATGCAGCACCTGTTCATCAACAACATGTAGACTATATGCCCCAGACCAGGTGTGTATCCCTCACTACTAGGTTGATAGCATCTACATCTCACACTGTATATACACATCCCACATGCAGCACCTGCACAGAAGACCACAGTCATAATGTTACCCTGTGCAAATACCATGTATTCACATGTGGCAGGCATCACACATGGTAACTATTGAAGGTCACAGGTACATATGTGTATTTGGCACACACATACATCATATGTGCATTGCCATAACTGGTTTAATCGATGTCATGCATTATTGTGAGAAACAACCCGCACACATTCTGTGTGAGCAAAACACACGTGACATGTCTGGAATCAAAAGCCATAACTAATTGTGATATCGTTTAGAAAGGGGTATGTGCATCCTGTAGTGTGTTTTCCCAGTTGCCAAAAGGGATGTTTTTTTCATACACACTTACCCCCCTTCACACACACTTGGCAGTTGCTGGATTCAAAACCCTACCTAACTATGTTATGACACTAGAGACAGATGCATTAGCAGAGGACGCTATTCACATTATTGGAACTCTTTTCCCCTGATATACTTATAGGGTGCTGACATCATCGGTGTTTAGAAAGGGGAATGGGCATCCTGTGGTGTGTTTTCACAGTTGCCAAAAGGGATGTTCTTTTCATACACACTTGCCACTTGCTGGATTCAAACCCCTACCTAACTATGTTATGACACTAGAGACAGACGCATTAGCAGAGCGTGCTATTTGCATTACTGGGAGATTTCTTTTCCCCTGATATACTTATAGGGTGCTGACATCATCGGTGTTTACAAAGGGGAATGGGCATCCTGTGGTGTGTTTTCACAGTTGCCAAAAGGGATGTCCTTTTCATACACACACACTAACCCCTTTCACCCACGCTTGGCACTTGCTGGATTCAAACTCCTACCTCACTATGGTATGACACTAGAAACGGATGCATTAGCGGTGCACGCTATTCGCATTATTGGGAGATTTCCTTTCCCCTGATATACTTATAGGGTGCTGACATCATCAGTGTTTAGAAAGGGGAATGAGCATCCTGTGGTGTGTTTTCACAGTTGCCAAAAGGGATGTTTTTTTCATACACACTTACACCTCTTCGCACACACTTGCCAGATTCAAACCCCTACCTAGCAATGTTATGACACTAGAGATGGACACATTAGCGGAGCGCGCTATTCAGATTACTGGGGAATTCCTTTTCTCCTGATATACTTATAGGGTGCTGACATCATCAGTGTTTAGAAAGGGGAATGAGTATCCTGTGGTGTGTTTTCACAGTTGCCAAAAGGGATGTTCCTTTTACACACACTTGCTCCTTGCTAGATTCAAACCCCTACCAAACTATGTTATGACACTACAGACGGACACATCAGCAGAGCGCACTATTCAGATCACTGGGGGAATTCCTTTTCTCATGATATACTTATAGGGTGCCGACATCATCAGTGTTTAGAAAGGGGAATGAGCATCCTGTGGTGTGTTTTCCCAGTTGCTAAGAGGAACATTTGGACTAAGTGTGTGAGCATGCCCAGTTCAGCCTTCCCATGGCATGTTGTGTGAAAGATGTCTCATTTATCAAAGTGTGTGAGCATGCCCAGTGTGAGCTTTCCATATGTTGAACTCTGCAGCCCATCACATTTGTGGATGAGTGTGACCTTCAACAAATATCTCCAGTTTATGGTTGTGTGTTCTGTGCCATGTTGTGTAGTTACTGTCCAACTGCTTTTGTGTGAACACAACAGGGATTATACTGTGCCTGCAGGTTTTGCATGGGATACTTTGCATACAATTGTCAACATCCATTCATACTGACCTAACACTGTAGTACTGTATAGTGTAGTGGTTCAGTACTTTCACTGTGGTGGACAGTATCCTGGGCTTTAGTCCTATCACTGCTTTACATTTCCATAGTGTGCACAACAGCCTGGTTAGGGTCCAGTTGTGCACATCTGCACAAAGGCGGTGCCTCTATGGACCCTGGTAATTACCCCATAAGCTTAACAAGTCTAGTCTGCAAAGCTATGGAGAGGATCATAATGGAGCTCATAAACAAAGATATAGGGGACATGCAGACATTGGACCCGTCCCAGTTTGGCTTGGTCAAGGGCAGATCATGCCTTTTGAACTTGGTTGACTTCTTCAAAACAGTCACTAAGGCCATTGATGAGGGAAAGGCAGTCCATACAGTCTACCTTGACCTTGCAAAGGCTTTTGACACAATACCCCACTCGGGTATTGTAGAAAAACCTACCAACTTAAATGTGAACCCATATGTCACAAGATGGGTTGCAAACTGGCTTAAGGACAGGACCCACAGGGTTAGAGTTGCTGGCGCTATGTCAGACTCCAAGCCAGTCGCAAGTGGTGTCCCACAGGGCTTGGTCCTTAGCCCCCTATTGTTCATCATCTACTTCTCAGAAGTACAGGCCAACATGGGAGGACTTTGGCTGACAAAGTTTGCAGATGACTGCAAACTGGGCGCCATAGTGGACAGTGCATCAGACACGGATATCCTTCAGAAGGGACTCACGGAAACTGATAGCTGGAGCCAGAGCCATGGCCTGAAGTTAAATGCCAAAACATGTATAGTCATACCCTTCAGGAAGAGCAAGGTAACCCCAAGCTACCATATAGGTGGCAATCCTCTAAGCACAGAGGAGGTTATCATGGACCTATGGACCCAGGTTGACAGTGGCCTTTCTTCTGACACGCACGTTGCTAAAGTGGTTAGAAAGACCTTCTACATTGCCCACCTGATCATGAAGGGATTCACATCCAGATCTAGTGAGGTCATTGTTCCCCTGTACTCTTCACTTATCAGACCAATGATCGAGTACAATGCCCCATTCGGGATGTATCTCACCCGACATCTGCAGCAATTGGAGAGACCCCAAAAGTCCCCCACCAAAAGGATAAAGGGACTCCAACATCTGCCATATGCTGCCAGATTGAAGACACTCCAGCTCTATTCAGTCACATACCGTTTGCTCAGAGGTGACATGTGCCTGACATGCAAGGCCATGTCCAACCAGGAAGTAATGGACAAGCTCCACCTCAAAATCTCCAAATCCACCAGAACCACTAGGGCAAGTGACTTAAACCTTAGCAGGGATATAAGTAGGACATGTTGGAGGGATAGATTTATCACTCAGAGACTCCCTATGCTGTGGAATACAATCCCGGTCTATGTGAGGCAGAGCACCTCGCTGGCTCTGTTCAAGAGGAATCTTGACCTGTGGATGGGAGATCATAGGTTTACCCCGGGGATCGTCTCTGTGTCACTGCTGGACAGAGGCACAACAAACTAATGGGCACAGTATTGTTTCCATATAAGGGGTGACGTAAGCCACAAAACTCTGGGCTAGGCTTATAACTGCCTTAGGGCAGATAGCCTAGTATAAACCTATGAACCTATGAACCTATAGACCATGTTGCATTATGTTCAGATATGAACTACTTACAACAGCCTCATCCAACATCAGTAGTGTATTCCACAACATAGGTGTACATTGGCAAACACTACCGATGTGCCCTAGGCCATTTCTAATGCTAGTCAGAGAGTGTGTTTGTCCTTTGACACATTGTAAGTGTAGTTTGCCATGACATATGTCTTGTTTAGTATACTGTGCCTCTGTCTACCTGTGACATAACATTGATACCCAGGGTAAACCTACCATCTCCCATCCACTCATTAAGATTCCTGTTGAGGAGAATCAACGAGTGACTCTATGGATAACCTGTACTGGCAGTTTACTCATGCGTGGGGGTGGCTTCTGTGTTATGGATAATGCAGTACAGCTTGTCCTATGTATGTCAGTGCTGGGGTTCAGGTCCCTCATGTGCATAGCTCACTGCCATTCAGATTGTACAAGGTGCAGCATGTTCATTGATTCCAGCTTGGACATGGCTTTCTACATCAGGCACAGCTTGCGTCTGGGTAGCCAGCATGGCAGTGTGTGGAGTTGCACTCTGTTTAATCAGGCAACACATTACATGTGTTCAAGCTCTTTGATACTCCTGGTGAGGTACTGTTGTGGACTTTACAGTTGATGGAGGTGTCTGCTGAGGTACACCCCACAGGGGCTGTTGTGGTCATTTGTAACACTGATGAAGGATAATTGCAGAACCACAATGATCTCCCCTTATCTAGATGTCATAACCTTCATGATTAGGTTGGTATATGGATTGTTTCTGTTAACACTACAGCCACATGTTTGTCCAATGCAGGATATCTATCACCTTGTGTACCCAGGTCTGTCATTACATGTTAAGCATGTAATGGGTTAACACCTATGTGTTAATTGTTGGTCACTTACTGTATATCCACAGAGGTTGACTATACAGTTTTCTCCATTTAACATGCTGACATGGCTATGGCACCGGTTGTCTGTTTCTATGTGGCCCTTTTGTGGGATGCTTGTGTCAGCTGGAGTGTCAGATATGTTAGGCGGTTTGTAGTCCTCTGCAAACATGTTCAGGCACAGTCCTTACATGTTGGCCTGTACCTATGGGGCATATATACCAGACGGGGAAGGTCCCAGGACCAAGCTTTGTGGGATACCTGTTATATGTGGTTTGTAGTCTGACATGGCTGCAGCATGTCTGACCATGTCAGTTCTATCGTTGGTCTGGTTTGCAACCCCTCTAGTAACATTGGGGTGTATATATAAGCTGGTGAGCATATCTATATTGAACACATAGGGTATTGTATGGAAGGCTTTGCAAGGTCCAGCTACACTGTGTGGACCACATTGCCCTCATCAGTGACCTCAATTACTGTTTCAACTGAGTCACACATGTTTAGGGGCGGGGTCTGCACTTCATAAACCCACACTGGGTAGGGTCGGGTGTCAATAGATCCCCAATATCGTTATGTCTGCGGTACATGCTGATCCTTTCCATAGCTGTGCAGACCAAGCTTCTCAGGATTCTGTGGTGGTTGTTTTAGTATCCATTCAGGTGACACCTTTCTTGAGAACAACCACTGTTGTTGTACACTGCTCTTTGGGTACATATCCTGTGGTAAGGCTGACATAATGTCAGCGAGGCAGCAGTCTGCTGGGAAAGATATTTTGCATTATGGGGGTTGCACTGCACCTGTCAGGATGTATGTTGGCAATACGTGTGTGTGTTTGGTATGTTGTTTGTAATATTTGTGTGATCCAGAGCATATCCGGGAATTCACAACACACTTACTACCATCAGTTGCAGCAGCCTTGGGGTTATCCTTAGTGTCCTGTACAATTTGTATCATAATAGGTTCATAGGTTCATACTAGGCTATCCACCCTAGGGCATTTGTAAGCCTAGCCACAGTGTGTGTGGCTTTTGCCACCCCTTGCTATGTGAATATTATGGCCATTTATGATTTACTTAGCTGTGCCTCTGTCTGGACATGACACAGTAAAGACCCCCAGTGTACATCTACAATTATCCATCCATTTTGCTAACTTCCTGTTGAAGAGTGTCAGTGAGGGGCTCTGCCTAACATGTAGTGGTATTCTGTTCCAGGGTGTGGAGAGACTCAGGGTTAGGTATCTGTCCCTCCAGCACATCCTATTTGATTGTGTGTTAAGGTTGACATCTCTGACTTACACAGCTCCGATGGCTTTGAGTTTTCTGGGGTGGAGCATGTCCATTACTTCTGTGTTGGATATGGACTTGTACAACAGACATACAATGCCTCTGTGTAGGCAGTATGTGACTGCATTCAGCTGTGGTGTCTACAGCCAGGCAGCATATGAGATATATTTGAGACCCTTTCTGACTCTTGCTGAGGTACCTTTGAGGTCTTTCTAACTGCTGCAGGTGCCAGGTAATGTACATCCCAAATGAGGCATTGTATAACAATATGGTCTGATAGGGGAACAGTATAGGGGCACAATGACCTTTGTTGACGTAGATGTGAATCCTTTCATGATACAGTGTCCAATATAGACAGTCTTCCTAGACAAATTGGCGATGTGACTGTCACATAACAGGTGACTGTCCACTTGTGTCACTAGGTCCCTGATTACTCCTTCCACACATAATGGTTTACCACCTATGTGGTAATTTGTGTGTACCTTGTTTTGTATTTGGTGGTACATTCATACTGTCCACTGTCTTCAGGACAGTGGGGTGGGGTTCCTGTGTGTGAGAGTGTGGTCTGTAACATGCTACAGACTGTACAGCAGTCTTGCCTACGATTAGTTGCACATGGGTGGACTGCAATGACATAAGCATTGTCAGTTAACTGGACGTATGGGTGTCTGTGCTGAATATGGATACTCACCCTCCTTTTATGTTTTGTTACAGGTTTTGTGGCCATAACACATGATATGTGGTATTACCTGGTAGTGCTGGTGTGCTGTCACGAGGCTTGCAGCAGGTTTCTATCACTGGACAGACATCAATGTTCTCCATACTGGGGAGGGCCTCAGGAGCATGCATATTGAGGTTTACACATCTGGCATTGATCAGCATTACCCTTCTGTTTCTTTCCAGTTTTGTTTTCTATGGTGGTGGGTTGGTCTTTTCGGCCTTGCCTACGAAAGGATCTCTGTAGGTTGCAAAAGCCTTAGGCAATATCCAGATGCTCATGGGTAACAGGTGCAAGCCATCCCTGGAACAGCAGCATGTCTCACTATGGAGTCACCTATTACAACTGTATCAGGCATGTTGTTTCTCCTTCTGTCCTGTGACTGTTTGGCACACCAGCTTTGTGTACTATGTGTTACATGTGCTATGTCTGGAGGTTGTTTTATTGGGTGTTTGCTTTGGAGGATTGTGTTGGTGTTGTGTGTTTGTAATTAGGGCCTCTGGGAATGTTTTTGTGTTTAAGTGTTTGGTTTACAGTCATTGTAGGTCTATGTGGGACTGGGTTTGTGGTGTATGTGGTTACCTTGTCCTCCTGACTAGTTTTGACAGTACTGATTTGGGGGTGCTCAGGCTCCGGTTTAGCTACCTGGTTGCATCTATCACATACATTTGTATTTATTGGGGTGAGTTGTTGTTGTGTGTGTACTTGGGACAGGTGTCACATTGCCACTGGATTCACAGATTCTACTTGTTTTGCCTGGCCTTAGTGGATTGTATGTGTGGACACATTTTATTGTCATACTAGTGATCACTGATTACTTCACCTTTTATGTTTGATCTATCATGTGGTAGCTTCCTCATTCTCTTCAATGGTTTAGTAATTGCTGGAGTCCAGCATGCCAGATGCCTGGGCGTATGGCATTGTGTCTTGTTGTTTGTGATTGCAGACTCCAAGCACTCTTGGTTGTGTTCATGGTATGCCTGTATAACATGTTCTGCAGTGTGTCCCATATTCTGGACCTGCACAGGGCTTTTCATGGATTCCACATTGATTTGTAGGGGTGCAAGCTATGCATTATACATGTGTTTCACTGTGGTAATCTGGCCAGGGACTGGGGTCGGGATGTGTAACTACAGTGTGATTACTCTATGGTCTGGTCTTACCAGTGAGGGATAAACTTCTCATCTTGACATCCAGTACACATATTTCTGATTATCACATCCAGTATGCTTACCCCTCTTGTGGAAGTGTTACATTTTGCATGTCCATTTTGTTTGATGGATTCTGGGAAATTGTCTACACTTGTGTCACTGCTAGTATAATACAAAGAGTATAGTGACAAACATCTCAAAAGCTGACTTCACACTTCTTCGGACTGAGATGGTATCCGTTAAGCCCACTGGGCCAGTGGAAACCACAACACACAATGGTGACTCCTTCACAGACACTTTCTACGGACATCTCCGAGTAAGCATGGACCATGCAATCACAAATGAAAACAAGACCCTCTCCACCAAGGGAAAGTGGCCTGTCTGGTGGACCCCAGCCATAAACAAACTGTATAACAGATGAAGGATACTAATGCAAGACAGAGCTACATCTACTAAAGGGAAGGCAGCTGTGATCAGCACTAGTAAAAAGCTACATTCTCTCATAAAGACATCCAAGGTCAACTTGGAGACATAAATCACCAAAGACAATGAAGATAACCACACTGCCTTCTTCATTTATGTCAGAAACCTGGGTGGGAACCCTCAGATATGCTCAGAGTTGGTACACAACAACATATATTTCAGTGATCTGACAGATATTGGCAACATTCTGGCAGACAGGTTCAGTGCAATTTTCCCCCTCCCTCACCCCCAAAAGAGGATAGTTATCACAGCTGAATGTAACCTCACTGTCATGTCAGATGTCCATGTCAGAGCCGCACTCAGCAAAGACAAGTGCACAGCATCAATGGGACCTGATGGTATCCCCAGTTGCATGCTATGTGAACTCCAGAAGGAGCTAAACCTGTATATACAAATGCTATTTAACCTTAGCCTTGCTACAGGATATGTACCTGAACACTGGCGTACAGCAACAGTGGTCCCACTCCACAAAGGAGATGCCTCCACAGACCCTGGCAACTACCACCACACAAGCTTAACCAGCCTTGTCTGCAAAGCTATGGGAAGAGTCATTATGGAACTCTTAAACAGAGACATTGGTGACCTACAGACCCTTGATCCCACCCAGTTCAGCTTTGTACAGGGCAGATCCTGCCTTTTGCACCTAGTTGACTATTTTGAAACTGTCAGTAGGGCCATTGATGAGGGCTACGGTCCACACAGCCTACCTGCGCTTGGCTAAGGCCTTTGACACAATACCCCACTCAGGCATCATAGACAAGCTCAACAGCTGAAATATAACACCATATGTCACAGGATAGGTTGCAAAATGGCTAAGAAACAGAACCCATAAAGTCGACATTGCAGGTGCCTTGTCAGATTCAAAGCCAGTCACAAGTGGTGTCCCACAAGGATCTGTCCTGGGACCCCTCTTATTTGGCATTTACTTTTCAGATGTGAAAGCAAACATAGGAGGGTTGTGGCTGACAAAGTTTGCAGATGACTGCAACCTAGGCACCATAGTGAATACATCAGCTGGCACACACATCCTACAGAATGCCGTCACAAAGACAGATAGCTGGTGCCAGAATCATGGCCTGAAACTGAATGCAACTGATGTGTAGTCATCCCCTTTGGGAGGAACAAAGTACCCACAAATCAATACATAGACAGCAACCCACTGAGCACAGAAAACAAATCAGACACCTGGGGACACATGTAGATAGTGACATCTCGTTTGACACCCATGTTGCCAAAGTGGTTAGAAAGACTTTCTATCTTGCCCACCTTATCATGAAGGGTTTTCCATCCAGATCAAAGGAGGTCATTGTACCACTATACTTCTCCCTTATCAGGCCCATGATTGAATACAAAGCCCCATTTGGTATGTACCTCACCCAGCACTTGCAACAGCTGGAGAGACCCCACAAGTACCTTACCAAGAAGATCAGGGGTCTACAACACATGTCATATGCTTCCAGACTAAAGGAAATCCAGCTTTATTCAGTAGCATACCGCATACTTACAGGTGACCTATGCCTGACATACAAGACCATGTCCAATCAGGATTTGGTGGACATGCTCCACTGCAAGCAATCCAAATCCACCAGAACCATGAGAGCTAAAGATTTGAACCTCAGCACATACATGTATAGGACATGCTGGAGGGACAGAGTCATAACTCAGAGGCTTCTCACACTCTAGAAAAGTATCACAGTTCATGTTAGACAGAGTCCCTCACTGACTCTCTTCAAGAGAAATCTGGACAACTGGATGTGAGATTGTAGGTTTACCCCAGGGGTCTTCCCTGTGTCACTACTAGACAGAGGCACAGTCAAGTTATTTGATTATGTAAGGGGGTCATAATGTGTCACTACTAAGTCAGAGGCACAATATTCGGAATCTATTCTGTACACTTATTACCACTATAAGGGGTGGCAATAGCCACATCACTATGGCTAGGCTTATAAATGCACTAGGGCAGATAGCCTAGTAGTAAACTATGAAACTATGAAACTATGGTGTATGTGTAGGTATTGTCAGTCAAGCAATATAATGTGGTTTGGGGGGCTTGATATCTTCCTGTATTCCAACATTTTTTGTCTATTCCTTCTAGCATGTCGAGGGATCAGTTGCTAGTGTCCTCTCCTGCTCAGCTGGTGAACCTGGGAATATTGAGGCAATGTTACAATTGCCTCATGTACACAGACAACCCTCTCCTTCTCCCACAAAACACAAATATATGCGAGAGATGCAACTATATAGCCAAACTGGAGGCTGAGCTCTCTCAACATAGGACTGGCAAGACCAGAGAGGAGGAGAAGGTAACCACACACACCACAAACCCAGTCTCACATAGCACTATCACAACTTCAAATCATACACATAAACACACAAAGACATACTCGGAGGCTCTGATCAGAAATCTACCAAAACAGCAGAGGCCACCAAAGCAGACACTCAAACAACTGCCTCCACAGGGCACAGCACATGCAACACATAGACCACAGAGTCAGTGTGCCAAACAGTCACAGCCCTTAAGGCCAAACACAATGCCGGACACACTCGTCATAGGTGACTCCATAGTCAGACACACTGACGTCTCGCTCACCAGATTGAGTAAGGAGAAGGTCACAGTAAGCTGCCTATCGGGTGCTGGAATCCACCACATAATGCAAGCACTCAGGTCACTCAACTGCAAGTACAAGTATGACTCAGTCATTGTCCATGCTGGTGTGAACGACCTGAGACGTACCTCCCTGGACTACATGAAAAGAGACATAGAGGAGCTCTCTGATTATGTAGCCCAGGCAGGTATGACCCTGACCTTGAGCAGTATCCTACCTTCACCAAGAATGATGCCACAATACAGAGACAAGATGATCAGCTGTAATAATTGGCTTAAACTATGGTGTCATTCAAAGGGGATCCAATGTCTGTCTGCCTGGGATGACATGCTGGACAAGCCACACTGATTCACAAGGGACAGCTTGCACCTGTCACCCCTGGGCTTCCGGATTTTGGCTAAGGCTCTTGCCACCCCCATTGTGCCTTTTTTAGGCAAGGCTGAAATTCTAAACCTACCACCCTAGAACACAAAAAAGGAAAAAAACTAAGGGTAATGCTGCTCAATGCCAGAAGTCTCAACCTCAAGATGCATGCACTCGAAGCCCTTCTCAGTATGGAGAACATTGATGTCTGTGCTGTGACTGAAACCTGGTTCAAGGCTCCTGACAGCACCCCGGCACTATCAGTTGTTACCTCATATCATGCGTTCCGGCCCCAAAATCCGGACAACACCAAGAATGGAGGGTGGGTGCCCATATTCATCAAGGACACCCTCACCTCAAGGTTGGTGGCAATGCACAATGCATTGGAGACCATCCAGGTGCAATTAACCATAGGCAAGACTGCTCTGCAGTTTGTAGCATGTTACAGGCCACCCTCTCAAACTCAGGAACCTCACACAGCTTTCCTGAAAACACTGGAGGGGATAACTGTATCTCCAAACACCATCATACTGGGTGAGTTCAACTATCCAAATATAGACTGGGATCACTACTCAAGCCCCAACACTCTAGCCCAAAGGTTCCTAGAGTTCATAAACTCAAATGCCATGGAACAACTAGTCACCATCCCCACAAGAGGAGACAACATACTAGATCTCATCATCATGAACATGGGGTCACAATGTTCAACACCAGAAGTATACCCATCATTGGTGAGATCAGATCATAAACTAATCTCACTGGAAGTCCACATCCCGCCCCCACCCCAGATAAAAAAGACCACAGTGAAGAACTTCTCAAAAGCCGACTTCACACTTCTAAAGACTGGTGTGGTCTCTTTCAAGGCCCCCAAGCCAGCGGAAACCATTACCCAAACAGCTAAATCACTTACAAATGCCTTCTACCAGCACCTCCAGGACTGCATGGATCAGGCAATCCCAAACAAAACAAAGACTCTTTGTACCAAAGGCAAGCGTCCAGTCTGGTGGACCCCAGCCATAAACAAGCTCTACAACAAAAGGAAGGAGCTACTACAAGATAGAGCAAAATCCGTAGAAGGGAAGACACCCCTGCTCATTATAAGTAAAAAACTGAGATCTCTCATAAAATCATCCAAGGCAAATTTTGAGAGAAAAATCGCTAAGGACTCAAAAGACAATCATAAGGCCTTTTTTAGCTATGTTAGAAACCTGGGAGGAAACTCCCAGATATGCTCAGAATTAGTTCAAAATGATGTAAAAATCACTGAACCTACTGACATTGCCAACATACTGGCTGACAGGTTCAGTGCAGATCCCCCCCCCCAAAAGGAGAGATATCTATACCAGAGGATTGTAGCCCCCCAATCATCTCAAATGCTCAGGTGAGAACTGCTCTATCCAAGGCAAAAAACACAGGATCCATGGGACCAGATGGTGTCCCCGGTTGTGTGCTCCATGAACTCAATGAGGAATTAAACCCGCAGTTAGGGCAGCTGTTTAATCTTAGCCTCACCTCAGGATACATACCCAAGGAGTGGCATACAGCAACGGTGGTCCCACTTCACAAAGGAGGTACCTCCACCGACCCCGGAAACTACCGTCCCATCAGCTTGACAAGCCTGGTCTGCAAAGCTATGGAGAGGATCATAATGGAACTCATAAATAAAGACATAGGGGACTTGCAGACTTTGGATCCAACCCAGTTTGGCTTTGTCAAGGGCAGATCATGCCTTTTAAACTTGGATGACTTTTTCAAAACAGTCACCAAGGCCATTGATGAGGGCAAGGCAGTCCACACAGCCTACCTTGACCTGGCAAAGGCTTTCGACACAATACTCCACTCGGGTATCATTGAAAAACTCACCAGCTTAAATGTAAACCCATACGTCACAAGATGGGTTGCAAACTGGCTAAGTGACAGAACCCACAGGGTCAGAGTTGCTGGCGCCATGTCAGACTCCAAGCCTGTCACAAGTGGTGTCCCACAGGGCTCAGTCCTGGGCCCACTTTTGTTTGGCATCTACTTTTCAGAAGTACAAGCAAACACAGGAGGATTATGGCTGACAAAGTTTGCAGATGACTGCAAACTGGGAACCATAGTTGAAAACCCATCTGACACAGACATCCTTCAGAAGGGTCTCATAGAAATGGATAACTGGTGCCAGAGCCATGGCCTAAAGTTAAACGCTAAAAAATGCATAGTCATACCCTTTGGGAAAAACAAGGTTACCCCTAGTTACCATATAGGTGGCAATCCTCTAAGCACAGAAGAGGTTATCAGGGATCTGGGCACCCAGGTTGACAGTAACCTTTCGTTTGACACTCACATTGCCAAAGTAGTTAGGAAGACCTTCTACATTGTCCACCTGATCATGCAGGGATTCACATCTAGATCAAGGGAGGTCATTGTTCCCCTGTACTCATCACTCATCAGACCAATGATTGAGTACAATCCCCATTCGAATGTATCTGACCCGACACCTGCAGCAATTGGAAAGGCCCCAAAATTCCTCACCAGAAGGATAAAGGGTCTCAACAATATGTCTTATGCTGCCCGACTGAAGGAACTCCAGCTCTATTCAGTCACTTACCGTCTGCTCAGAGGTGACCTGTGCCTGACATACAAGGCCATGTCCAACCCGGAATTAATGAACATGCTTCACCTCAAAACCTCTAAATCCATCAGAACTACAAGGGCAAGAGACTTAAACCTCAACACGGCTATTAATAGGACATGCTGGAGGGACAGATTCATCAGCCAGAGACTCCCTATGCTGTGGAACAACATCCCGGTACATGTGAGGCAGAGCACCTCGCTGGCTTTGTTCAAGAGAAATCTTGACCAATGGATGGGAGATCGCAGGTATACCCCAGGGATAACCTCAGTGTCACTGCTTGACAGAGGCACAGCAAAATAATGGGCATATTATCCTTCAAACTAAAGGGGTGGCGGAAGCCACAAAACTCTGGGCTAGGCTTATAAATGCCCTAGGGCAGATAGCCTAGTATGAACCTATGAACCTATGAACATAGGCCTGGTGCGGTTCCTGCTATTAGGACAGTGGTCTCCAGCAAGCTATATAGTAGTAGGCAGTTTTAGCCATTGGTATTTGACCATGGCTAATCCATGTTGCTTCTTGTTGTGGTACCAACATGGGGGTGTGGTTATCCATGACATTTATTGCTAGTCACCCTCGTTTTGTAGCTTGTTCCATGTTTTTGCACATGCACATCACCGTATGAGGTGTGACCTGGTAGTGTTAGGGTGCTGATGTGGGCTTTGACCCAGTTTTCTATTACAGCACTGATATCTACATTCTCTATACTGTGTGTGTTTACACTGCATGCATCTTGCTGTTTATACTTCTGGCATTGGGTAGCATTACATCTAGGTTCCTATCCCTTGTGGTACCTATGAAGGTGGGTTTGTGTTTTTGTGGTTTATGATTGGTGAGGGTGGATGTTAGCCAGAGTCCTCAGGTGTGCATATGGTACATGGTGTTACATTACTTAACACATGGCATTCATGCCTCAGGTGGTGCTGCAGGGCTGCCTCTGTCGGATGCACATACTACACTCCCTGTACATGTTTGGAAGCAGGTTGTGTCATGTTAGGCATCCCTGTTACTATATGAGTGAGTCGGAGGGGGTATCAGTCCCAGTGTTCCTACTGAGCCAGTGTATGTGCTATGCGTTGTCTCTTTGCCAAGGCCAGGGCATACTGGGCACGCCTCCTTCTGCCTACTGGGGCAAGGTCAGGTTGTTCCTCCTCCGAGTCACCCTCTGCCTGTGGTGGCCTTGGCAATGGTGGGGTATGTTTGGCCCAGCCCTATGCTGGTCCTGCTGCAGCTGTTTCCACAGGATCATATTATGTAGCATAGCACATATCATGATCATTTGGGTACATGTAGTTGGTGTGTACTGCAAGGCTCCACCAGATGTGTCCAGACACCGGAACCGTGACTTGAGCAGCCCAAACACATGCTCTATGACATTACGTGTTTGTGCGTGTGCCTCATTATGGCGTTCCTGTTCAGGTGTGTGTGCATTTCTGATGGGTGTCATCAGCCACGGCTCAAGTGCATAACCTGCATCCCCCACTAGGTGTCCGTGTGGGAAGTCCCCACTGGCAAATGATTGGTACAGCTGCGTCAGATGCCAGATGTGGGAATCGTGGTAGCTCCCAGGGCAGCCAGCACACACATTCATTATTAAGCCCTGGGCATCACACATGACCTGGCAGTTGATGGAGGGGAATCCCTTGCGGTTAATATAGGCTCTACCCCACTCACCGGCTGGTGCTTTGATGCGTATGTGCGTGCAGTCTATTGCACCCAGTACCTCAGGGTATCCCGCTATTTGCTGGAAGAGACGCATATTGCTGGCCAATACCTCACGGGCATTGGGGAAATATACATGATCACCGACATGTACTGACATGGCATCCAGGAACTGGTGCAGTACCCTGGAGGCTGATGCCTGTGATATCCCCATCATATCACCAGTTGGTGTCTGGAAGGTACCTGTTGCTAGTATTCTTAGGCCAACTCATACCTTGGTTTCCACTGGGATGGGTTCCCCTCTGTTGGTTCTGTGTGTGAGACATGGCCTGCACAGCTCAACAATTTGCTGCAGAAGGTCTCTGTCCACTCTGTAGCGCTCTACTATCTCCAGCTCATGTAACCCATGGTAGGTGACCCTGGGCCTGTATACTCTCCTCCTTCTCCTCACTCTGGGTTGTCTGTCAGCATCTGCATTGTCACCACCCTCAGCAATTCGCCTATGCCTGATTATAACAGCTATGGCAGCCCCTAGCATTTCTGCTCTGAGTTCAGCTTTTTTCAGTTTTCAATTCTGATAGCTTACTCCTTTCTTGCAGTATCTCTTGTGAGAAACAGCCTGCACTGCTGTTTGCAGTGTTTTAAGTACTAGGTTGGGCTTCTAGTCTGCCTGTGTAATTGCCTGCTTCCAATTGTTTCCACCAATTAACTCCAGCAGTATCCTCTGGCAGCTTCCCTGTAATCTGGTTGTTTCCTTTTTCCTTTCTGTTTCCTCAAGGGGAGCAATGTACACACCAGCATAAGCACGCTCACAGTGACTTAAACGCGCGCACACATCTTTACACGGTTTGAACTGGGCTGATTCATGGTAAAACACGCGCACACAGCCTTATACATCAGGCAACAGGCTTCCTGCTGTTTACATTGCCTTCCACACGTGCACGCCCGCGCAAACCATTGTAAACGGTTTGCAACACGCTCCCACATGGTGAACCTGCCTTACACTCGCACACGCGCGCATGCACGTATATCAAGAAAGTTTGAGTGTAGGGATAGTGTGCACCCTCTATTTCTTGACTTTCCTAGTGTTCTGTTGGGACACACCTCTCTCCCTGATGTCTGTCTGTCATCTGTCACGTTACACTGCCCTCCAATGTGATACATTTATTTCTATCATTCCCCCCCGTGATGTCACCTACCTCTTACTCTATTCCTCCCCCTTCTATAACTCTTACACTACTCAGAAAGTGCTCATTACCTATGTGGCAGTGTGATTCAGTATTGTAACCCTCATTTACATGGGATTGCCTAGTAATGCTTAGTTACATGTCTTACACGGAGCTTCCCCCCCTTGACAACCACTACACGGAGGCCATATTGTTTTTGGTCTGCTAGTCCCTGCATTGTCATTCCATGTAATACATAAATCCCACAATTGTGGGCTTATAAACTTCGGTTTTCACTTTTGAGCAGCGCACCCCGTTTGTGCGGGTGTGCTCTGCAGTTAAACATCAAAATCCCATGAAAAAAAAAAAAGTTAGTTTAAATAATTTTGCAACACTTTTTAATGCCAATGGCCACATATTTGGCCATTGGCATGCTAGATGAAACATATGCACCCTTTATTTGGAGCTGACATAGCTCCGTTGTCAATTTTGCAGAAATGTACTCAGTTGTCAGCTGAGTACATTTCTGCAGCTAAAACGTCCATTACACGGACTTCTTTGGGCTTCCTGGATCACTCAAATACCTCATTTGCATATCTTTCAGCTGCAAATGAGGTATTGAGCATTTCCACGCCCAGTCCGTGTAAGAGACGTTTTAGCTGTCTCTTACATGGAGGTTTGGGCTGTTCCTGGATCGGGAGGCTTAAATGGAGGCTTACACTACTCTTAAACTCCGTGTAAACATTCCTGAATCCTGCCCATGGTGGTGGGTAGAGAATACTCAGGTTTGAACGCTGTACCTTGGGTGCAGGTAGCAAGGGCCTGAATTCCCTACCCACCACCATTTGTAAAAAAAATTGCAGATTTTTGCCTCATATTTGTTCTGTTCCTCATAAAATCTGCAGTTTCTGTATCTTCATTTTTCCTTGCAAAGTCAGTAGTGTAGTGGTGCACTGGTAGCATTGTTGCCTGACAGCTACAGGTTCCCTGGTTTGATTCTTGGCTGGGGTGCCTTCTCTGTGGAGTCTGCATGTCCTCCCATCTTACAAAGACATGTGTCTGGAGTGTTTCTCCCTGCTCTGCTGAAAATTGGCTTTTGTTCCAAGTCAGACTAGTTTCCTGGTTAACAAATGTTTAAAAATAACAGGCATTTGAATTTCAGACTTCATATTCTTCAAGAAAGTACACGGTAACACAACACCTTTTATTCTAGCAATTTTCTAACTTTATAATATGGATATTTGAAAATTTTCCCTATTTTTGGGACTGTATTCCCCCATTATTGGCTTCGTCCAGGTATTTTGTGCTACGGTTGAGAGCTATGGTGAGAACTGAATTCACTGAATATGTTTGGGGGCTATATTCCATTACGGCTTTGTCTGTGTGATTCTTGCTAAGAGGTTGAGAGCTATGGTGTGAACTGAATTCACTGAATATGTTTGGGGGCTGTATTCCCCCATTATTGGCGTTGTTCAGGTGTTTTGTGATAAGAGGTTGACAGCTATGGTGAGAACTGAGTTCACTAAATGGTAGCCATTTAAGTTTCAGTCTTCCTCTCGTTCACAAAACAACTGATTTGGCAGAATGGTATGTTGCTCTGACTGTTTTGCACAGGGTCCCCTAGGTTCAAGACTTGGCAGTGAAATGTATGGTGGGAACACAGGATTTTATTCTAACAACTTTCCAACATTATACAAGCAATGTTTAAAATGTGTCCCTGGTTTTTGAGCTTTTGTCCCCCCCCCCCAAATAAATTTTGGCTTTTTCCAGATTTCTTGTGCTGCAAAGTTCAGAGATACAGCTGAGTGTCGAGTAGATTTTACAAGGAGCTGAGAGCTGCAGGGGAACAAAAGTTTACTGCTGCTTATGCTGAGTCAGCTTGCATTCTTAACAGCTTGCATTCTTAATAGCACAACAGGTAGTATACTTGCTTTTCATGCAGAAAGCTGTGGGTTCTACTCCCACAGTAGGTAAATGCATTGCTGATACTGTACTGTATTTTAAAGGGGGTGGATGCTGCAGTCCTTTTTGGTGAAGATACCTAGTAACTATGAACCTGTTATCAGTTTGCCATCCATTTCCAATTGCAATATTACTAGCTTATCATTTTTTTAATGCCACATAGGCAATTTATTCCTCAAGGGCAACAGGTACTTTATTTGTAGATGAAACAATGACATATAAAGTTGTTTGCTAGCAGCAACCTCTTCATTAGTTACAGATTTCTTTAATGCGGAATTATTTAGATGACTTTTACTTTGTCAGAGATTGTGCATATTTACTGAAACTGGTGGACTGTAGAAGTTTGAGTAGACTTTTATGATGGAAATGTTCTGAATTGGGCAGTTTTGTCATTGGTGCAAGCATTTTGTTTCATTGTTTACTGGAAAAATGTTCAAAACAATAAATTTAAAATGCCCTCTAACAACTGTACTGTATTGTACAAGGAATATAATTTAATAAAATCAGGAAAGTGTATCAAAGAGCATGTGGATGTTTCATGTTCAAGAGGCCTATGATTTGAAAACAGCCCAGAGTTAATCTTTATCTGCCACTGGCAAAATGTATTTTCTTTGAGTGTGGGTTTCAATGCTGTTTCAATGAATGTGAGTTTCAAGGGCAGCGAAGTTTTAATGCCAAGTCTGTTTTCATTGTGAGACTGCATTGCTTTGTTTAGCAGATATCTATTAGGGTTTGTGCTGTAAAATGCAAAATAAAACTTTCAAATGAAATCCAAATCATCGCAGAAGTAAAGCAGTATGCACATTACAGTGTTTATGGTAAATGGGGCGGAATAACCAAGGAATGGGACATTGGAATGGCTGCAGGGGGGAGACTCCATTCGAACATGATTTTATGAAGGGGGAATGGCAGCCAACTCAGACAGCCCCGGCTGAACTATACCTCTCAACTGTCCAGATGTTTGCAGAATGGATAGATATTTGTTTCTTATTTTTGCTTTGTTCCTCATAAAATTTGCGGTTTTCTGGCAAATCATTTAGGAATGAAGTCACTAAATGACAGACATTGAGTTTCAGACATCATAACCTTCAGAAAAATTCATGCTAAAGCAAGACCTGTTATTCTATCAACTGTCTTAAGTCTACACAAGTACTGTCTGTATGTTCTCCCAATATATTTGGCCTTGTTCAGATTTCCTGCATTAAGAGGTTGAGAGGTATGTGCAAATCACTTTATAGAATTAGGAATATCCAAACCTCTCAACTGTCCCCAATTTTGACTTAAAATGTTGCTCTCCCCCTAATAATCCCCTCCTCAAAATGACAATTTTGGAAGAAAACGTGGAGGGTTTACAATTATATATAACTGTAATGATTACAGTCATAGATTCCTTTTATTTCAGAAATGCATGTAGATGCTCTTATTTTGTTAGATGCTCAAGTTAACAGTGTTAATATTAAAAAGATGTCCCTTCTTTGACAGGTTCTCAGCTGTATTGTGTGGCAATTTTATATTTTGCATCACATTTTTGGTCTGTTTTTCATAAAATTGTGGTTTTCTGGCAAATTAGTGGCAAATCATTAAAGACTGAAGTTAGAAAATAATGGCAGACATTTGAGTTTCAGATTTCATACCCTTCAGAAAATTCATACTAATGTGAGACCTACTACTGTTCCATTATCTTTTTAAGTTTATAAGAGCAATATTTAAAAATTGTCCTTATTTTTGGGCCTGTGTCCCACTTCTGTGTATGGCTTTGTCCAGATTTCTTGCTCTGAGGTTTAGAGGTATGAGTGTCAGAGCCATCACTGTCAGCCAGAGGCATTTCAAATTGTGACATACTTGTTGCACCCCACTCCCCATTGTTGTGGCTCTGGATGTGTCAGAAGGCAAGGAGCAGTTATGCAGTGTAAGTGTGCAGAGTATTCCCCCATCCACGGTAGACCACAAGTATGACCGTGGCTTTTTATCTGTCCTTGATTTTGCAGAATATTTTGGTTTTCTGCCATATTTTTATACTGTTGATTTATGCTTCTTCTTATTCAGAAAATGCATGTCGTTGCAGTGCCTGTTGCTCTGTGTTTAAGTAGCAATGCTTTAATGAACATCGGGTAAGCTTGTCGGAGATTGTAAGATGCAAGTAAGCTTTAATAAGCAAACTGAATTTCCAGCATTGAATGCCTTTTTGTTGTTGCCATGCAGAAAATCTTTACTTAACTAGATTGCGTATAAGCCTTAGGTATTGAAATGCATATGACAGTATTTGTAATAAAGGACAGGATTACAGTATTTTCAGAAGCTCATTACATTTGCTGGAGACTTGCAGTCATTTTTGCAGGCTTTACCCGTAAAATAAACAGAATGCCAATCTATCATGTGTGGTCCATAACTTGTGCAGTAATCCTATAAGCAATTTATCTTGAGCTTGTTTCTTGTTTGCTGTTCATTTTCTACTTTGATCATGTCTTCCCCATGAAACAAGTAGATAGTTGTTGTCAAGCAGCAGGTCTTTTTTGGATAAGAAGCATTTTTACCAGTGGGGGGATCACAGAGATTGCTACTTTCAGCATGTTACTTGGTAATTTTATAAAGCTGAATATAAATTATAATTAGAACTGCAGTGCAAGGAGAAGTGGTTTGAGTTGAGTGCTGCTTGTTTTTTTTATACTTGATTTTGACTGGCATTCCGGTAATGTATTTAAAAAGTAATTTATTTTTCATGCCTCACAACCTGTGTTTCCATCATGTCATGTAGCCAGTGCACTGAAATATTTTTTCTTCTACATTTCATTTTGTCTTGATTGGACTCTCGTAATGACTGTTTGGCACCCAGGGCAGCGTATGTAATTAAAGTTCCAGTTGTTGTGGTTTTTAAAATAGCTCCACCCCTTTCTAGTTGGCCACACCCCATCCCATTGGCCCCACCCATTCAGCTGTATCCTGCAGAACCCCCTTTAATTTGAAGTCACCAGCTGCCACCATTTGTGACCTGAATTGTGCCATCAATCCTGCGGTGTTTCTGCTGAAAGCGAAACCGGGCTGCCAAGTTACCTTTACTGAAAACTTATGTACTAAACCCCTACCATTCTCCCTGGACTTTTCATAACATCAACAGCACATATGATTTGCAACCTGAATTTTGCCCTCAATCCTGCGGTGTTTCTGCTGAAAGTGAAACCAGGCTGCCAAGTTACCTTTACTGAAAATTTATGTATGTGTTATTAGTTATCTGTACGCTATTTCCTTTTATAGTTTTATCTAACTTTTAGTGTCCATTCCCTTTAATTACTGAGCTGCGCAACACCGGGGCTGACTACTCATTCTCTTTTCAGTTTATTTCTCCATACGCACTGCTATATCTTAATTCCAATCTACTCATCCCACCAGTTGTACTTCTCTCATAACATCTTTACTTTATTTTACTTTACTCTTTCCATCCAGCTAGGCTTGGTATGTACTGACTGAATCTAGTAATCAGCGCAAACCTAGAGACCCAGAGCTTACCTGAGCTTGTTACACATTGTTTTTTGTGTGCTAGCTTGGAATCAGGTATAGCCACACCCCTGGCTCACTCCGTTCCCCTAACCTACGCCCATTCCCACTCACTCCCTCTTTCATTACATTTTTTCATTACATTTATACTTTCCTTAGTCACTCCCACTTACTCCCATGCTGACCTAATCACTCACTAGCCACTTAGTTCCCACCTTCACATTCACTCATCATACACTTTATCCCCTCCTTCTCCTTTCTTAGTCCTATTTCGATCCCTACTTGCATTTTTCTGCAATGCCTTCCTTCACCTCACACTTGACATATCTACTCACTCTAACCGTAGCTCACCTACTATTCACTAACCTCACAGCACTATAAGCCCTTACTCCTTAACTACTGCTTTCAACCAAACAACCCCACAAACTAGCTCCAATGAATACTCCTACTCATATTACTACCAACCTTTATTTCGTAACTCTTCTAACCCCTCATTTCAGGTACTAACTACTCCTTACACTACAAACAAAACTCCTTGTATAGCTTCCTCCCTTTTTCCCCTCCAACTGAAAGACTCTATCCACAAGTTCATTCTTTTCTTCTCCTCCCTTATATGCTCCGGTGATATTCACCCTAACCCAAGTCCCTCAAATTCTCTCTCATCTCTATGGCTTAACTCTTATAAACATAGTAAAAACCTATACTTAACTACCATTAATTTCCAAAGTATCTTTAACAAAACCTATGAGTTTTATGCCTGGCTCACCCAACATAGAACACATTTCCTAGCTGCTACAGAAACTTGACTAAAACCTTCCATCCAAGACTCTGAATTCCTCCCTCCTAATTTCAATGTAATTAGGGCACATAGACAACATTAAAAAGGTGGTGGTGTTGCCTTAATTTACCCAAATACCCTTAATATATCCCAATTTCCTAATTCTATTCCACATTTCCATAGTACCAAGATTGTAATCTCATTTCTTGATATCAACAATTCTAAAAAACTCTGTATTATAGTTGTTTACAATCCACCAGGAAATAACTTCCAAGTATTAGAAGACATTCTATCCTAGATTTCCTTCACTATAAAAAATGACACTTTTATATTAGGTGACATGAACATTGACTAGGCTTCTCCTTCCTCCATCCAGTCCCCCACTAGCATAAATCTATTCCATTTTACTTAATTAACTCAACTACTAGACTTAACTATAAAACTAACAAAGACTCAATACTAGACAGGATCCTGGTCTCAGACCCTTCTAAATATACAATTGCTGGCACCCTAGAAAATTCCTTTATTGACCACCTCCCACCCTACACTATTTGCAACTGTGCATCTCTTTCAACATCCCATAATATCAAGGTTATACAAGACTTATCAAATTTCTGTCCCCATAACTCCAACAGTATTATAAGAAACTACAGCTGGAACTGTCTTAAAACCCTGCCACTACATGATGCCCTCCTTCACTTCAATAACTCCTTTCTAAGCATTCTGCATAGCTTGGCTCCTACTAGAGCCATAAGAATTAAATCCAACTATGCCCCTTGGTTATCTAAATCTACTAACAAAATCATGAAAAATAGTGACAAGGCCTGGAAACACTGGCTCAAATCGGAAAATCCCTCCACCTTATCCTATATAAACAGCTCTGAACCCTTGCCAAAAACTTATTTGCAAAGACAAGCAACAGTATTTCTGGCACTTACAAACAAACAGGAAAAATAACCCCAAAGGCTTCTGGTTCTCCATCAATAATCTCCTTAACCCTGGCACAAAACCCAATCCCTGTCCTTATCCTAACATGCCATCCGACCTTATTGCCTGTAAATTTAACTCATATTTCATTGATGCTATAGCTAATCTTACAGCCTCCTTTTCCTCTCCTCTACCAAGTAATCACCCCTTATGCCCTCCTCCTCTCTTCATCTACCTCACAACATCTTGAGCCCTAATGCCTCTATGCAAAACTGTAACAGGAAATCCTCTCAACCTGAATTTAATATTTCACCTATCTCCACTTCCTGTATAAGAAACTCCTGCAAAACTTAAAACCCTGTTCCAATTCAGCCAACAATATTCCTGCCAAATTCCTTGAGATCGCTGCTGATGCAGTAGCCTATCCAATCAACATCCTAATCAATAGATATGTCCAAGAATCATATGTTTCATCTCTATGGAAAAAAGCTATCATCTTACTCCTTCGTAATGTTGGCCCTTCCTCTAATATCTCCAACTTTCGACCCATTGCTCTACTATCCCCATCTCTAAAATTCTGGAAAAATGTGTCGAAAAACAACTAGTCCACTACCTGCTAAATAATAACATCCTCTCCCCAACCCAACATGGATTCCGTCCAGGGCATATTACCTCTACTGCACTAATCTCCTTCTTAGATACAATTAACAAAATCCGTGACTCAGGCCATATAGCATCTGCTCTCTTCCTAGATCTATCTAAAACATTTGATACTATATCTCATTCTATCCTCCTGTCCCAACTTTCTTTTATAGGTTTATCTTCTCAGTCTCTTAACTGGTTTAAGAACTATCTCTCAGATAGGCAACACCCAGTTAAGTGGTAGCACTCTATCTCTTCCTACCTCCATAACCCTACAAGTGTCCCACAAGGTTCAATCATAGTCCCCTTCTATTTAATATAGTTATAAACAATCTACACCAAGCTATACCAAACACCTCCCTAGTCCAATATGCAGATGACATGACCATAGTCTGCTCTGCATCCAACCGTGACATACTACAACAAATGACTCAAACAGCTTTCTTTATTGTTGAATCCTGGCTCCACAAAAAATACATCACATTAAATGCCAAAAAAAAAAAACAAATGTATGCTGTTTACCCCCCAAAAAATACTGTTGTCAACAAAGAAGATTTTAACATTCTCTCACTGATCTCAATAAAAATTGAATTAGTAGCTAGTACCCAACTTTTAGGAGTCATAATAGACGAAAATCTAAAATTTGATCTTTATATCCATCCCAATATTTCAAAAACCCATAAACAACTAGGTCTACTTTACAGGCATAATAGATTTCCCTCCTTATCAACTAAACAAGCCTTAGCCGTCTCTTACCTACTCCCCTCTGTAACCTACTGTGCACCCTTATTAATTAATCTGTAGTCCTCCCTGAAACTAAAGCTAGAATCTTGCTACAAATATTAGCTTCGAACAGTTATTATTCTACCCATCACTACATTGCCTTAAGAAAACTCCAATGGCTTAAATTCCCACATTACCTATTATTCCTCCAACTAACTACCTCACATAAACTAATCTACAAACCACAAGACTGCCCTGCACTCAGCTCCCTTTTTCCACCATTCCTTCTCTAGACCACTATGATCAGAACATCGACACTTACTCCAAATTCACACACCAAACCTATGTGCAGGAAAAATCTTATATTCCTGGATCATTTCCAGAATATAGAATAACCTCCCCTCTTCTATCTATTCTGAACAGCATCCCTTAAATTTAAAAAACGCCCTACACAAGCATCTTCTCTCTAAATTGATCTGTAACTGTTCTACCCTGATTGATGCTATCAGTTGACTCTCCATCCCCCAGACCTAGTACCACTTCTTAACTATCTAGCCTCTTTAACTAGTCTCTTCCTCCACATGAAATAACCTAGATGTAATTTCAACCTTATCTCAAGAATACTTCATTTTGATCATACAATTTACTAGCTATAACTTTCTGAAGCTACTGTTTATTTGAATTTTCTATGTAATCTTGTATTTCTTTTATATTTATTGATTTCTTAAATTAAACTCACCTACAACTGTCATAGAATCTACAGCTAGACTACCTTCAAACAACTGGATCTTGCTCAATTTAACTTGTTTATTGATCCTCTGGAGTTACAATTTTATTCTTGCTTTGTTTTTGCTTATTTTTGCATTGAGTTTCGTAAATAATGTATCTACTTTGTTGTTATTGTGTACTGGAGCTTTTGTCCCTGGGCCTCCACTGAAAATGGGCTCTGTTCAGCCCAGTGAACTTTCCCGGTAAACAAACGCCAATAAATAAATAAATAAATAAATAGAAAAGACATGCATCTGGAGCATTTCTCCCCGGGCCTCTGCTGAAAACAGGCGCTGTGGAACCTAGTCGGACTTTCCCGGTCAACAAATGATAAATAAATAAAATAAATAAATAAAGAAAAAAGGGAATAGAGAAGATCCTGGAAACAGCAGTCCATTTTTATGCAATACCATTGCAAAACACTTTACAAGAAAAGAATTCTGATGGTTAGACTGGAGAGGTTCATGCTAAACAGAGCTAGGTGAGGGACAGGTGGGATTTGTTAAAGGCAGACATTCCATAGGCTTTTGAGGATGATTTAAATGTTACTGAATAGACAGGAGAGGGGCAGTAGCATCAGCAGGTGAAAGTGGTGTTATTGCTAATGGATGTGCAGGAGATATTTGATAGTATGTCATGGGAGTACATTTGAAGTATTGAGGTAGAGAGTACCTGGTGCCAGCACATTGTCTAGAAAGCCATGGGTGAAAGTGCTAATGGATGGAATTGAGGCTGTTAAGCTGGGGAAGAGAACTTGGAAGGGGTACCCACTTTTAACTGTGATTCTTTTTAGTTATGACAGAAGATTTACTACAGAGACGGAAAGGACTTTTACATGGGCATGGATGGGAAAAGAAAGAAGTGAACATTTTTTTAGGACTGACTAATTTTTCTCGGTGTATGTGAAGACTGAAGTTGCTACAAATTATGGAAGTTTCTGTAACATTTGCAGATGTAATGGGTTTGTGTTTTCATATGAAAAAAAAAACTAGTGGTAGGACTGATAAGTAAGAGAAAAAGGGATGATGTAAGTCTGCCATGTGTATGGAAGAAAATGTTTGGGTTTACATGTTAACTGTACAGTGGAGAAAATTGGATCTAGGAATTTGGGATGGTTTGCAGGGTAAAATGATTGGGTTGTTAGTTGGGTGGTCAAGTAGGTTTTTACATTAAGAAGTAAGGTAGAAGTGGTGTGGACTTTGAGCTTACAGTACGTCATTTTTACATTGAAGAGTATAGAATTTTATTTTCCAGTGGATAGGAGGACAGGTGAAATTCAAAGGTTATCTGATGGTCTTGTATGACAAGAGCAGAGTCGTAGCACAGATAGGGAAGGCATAAGCATTGCTAAGATGGTGTTGGGTTGGGGTTTACTATATTTTGTAAGATATGTGACATCAGTAAATACAGCACAAAAGTTTGGGGGTATGAAAATTGCTAAGTTGAGTAAAGTGGGAATGAGCTAGGTGCCATTGTACAAACTACTACATGGAAAGGATGACTAAAGTATATGGAGAGAGTGGTGGATGGGGTGTGGGAAGAGGATTTGCTAATAAACACATTACTGTAAAATGGAGTTGGGAGGAGGTTGAGAGAATTGCTGTATAGTTTGACTCAGAGGACAGAAGGAGGTTGTGCAATATAGTGAGATGTAGGCATTTGAATGTATGACAGACTTATTATTTGGTGAGGTGAGAAGCTTGTATAATTTCGGGGGAGTAACTGCAAGGTTACCATCTTTCCCTGTTTATGCATGACTCTCCTTGCATGAATAGTTACATCCTCAAGAAAAAAATATGAACAAATAGCAAATGCCCTGCCATTGCAGAATAAAAAAAATCGTTATCTTATAGTTATACAACATTATTAATTAATTAATTATTAACATAATTATGTTATATCTGAAACAGCTCAGTATGAGAGGAAGCACCATAAACAATTAAATTCTCCAATAGTGAGTTTTTATTTTTGAAATAAAGTGGTCTTGCTCTGTACTGGTTGTGGGTATGGCTTGTCCTGCAAAATTTCAGATTTCCATAAATGTCCCACTTTGGGCATCTGAAAAGGTGGGAACACAAAGTAATTGTAGTATTGGACAGTGGGGAAGGTAAAAGAAGGCTTGCCTTGGAGGTAAATGGGTGGGGTAGCAGGCTGAAAGGTGGGCAAGGTTTGAGAGATGAAGTTGATTGAGCAGCTGTTACAAAAATAAGCATGCAGTGATTTATTGAGCATTAGGAATGGCTAGTACAGCAGTGATGGGTTGAGGCACAGATATAGGACAGGTTTTGGGAGGAGGTTTGGAAGGTGTAGGACTCTAGCAAGAATTAAATTGAGGGAGTAGGCTCAAGATGATGCTTGCTAGATGTGTTGGGTAGCTGAACAATTGCATATATGATGGGTTTCTTCTAGAATGAAAGGAGCTTAGGAGGAAGTATGGCAGAACATGTAGGGTAAGGAAATGGAGGCAAGTTGGGGGTCTTTTTAAGGAGCTGTGGAACAGGAAAGCAGATGATCAAGGGAGGAGAGAGTGGTACTCCAATTAGTAGCTGATAGACTGAAGAGAGAAATGCTGAGAGTTTGGAGAGATGGGAAAATTATACAGTTTGATGGACACAGGCATAAAAGGTATTTATGAAAGCTATGATAAATTGGGTAAGTTCTTTTCCAGTAGCTTGATATGTATTGAGGTAATGTAAATCTAGTTTAATACTATTTGATATTTCTAGTTATGCAAAATTGTAATATGTTTTAATATGGACAGAATATACATAAAATATTGGTGAAAGAAAATTGTATAAATTGTTTATTTATTAATTAGCTTATTAATTTTCTGTAGCAGAGTAGTCAGAAATGAGTAATATTTAAAAGCTTGCGTGCATTCCCAGAGGTAAGATAAATAAGCAAATACATTGTATTTCTGATATGAATTACCTGAAAACAAAGAAAAAATGTACAGCTTTGTGAAGATTTGAGTGGTGTTTGTAGTCCTTTAAGTTTTATTTAAAGACAGATTAAATCCAACTGATCATGCAATCCAGATGAAATATGAACATAAATATGCAACCATAAAAGTCTGTCTGAAAGACATTTGCAAATGGTAATAAAGTAGAAGGAGTCGAAGCATGTCTAACTTTAGAATGCTTGATAGCATTTTTGAAATCTAGGGATTTTAATGCCTGGGCATTTGCCTAAATGTATATAGCTTGGCTTTTTCATTTATAAAATACAGACAGGAAATGTCACAGTAATGAAAAAGGATGGTTTAAAATATAGATATTGAAGCCAACCTGGGATTTGAAATATTAATTGGGATAGCACTGCTAAATATTTGCAAAGCAGAAGAAAAAAATGATAATAATGCAGAAATGGTTCCAATGAAATGAATAGGGAATGTGAACAAGCCAACAGACTTAGCAGTTTCATTAAAAGTATTTAGCTATATTTTTCTAAAATATACAAAGTTCTATTCTATAAGAGCTATATATATATATTATAACACTTTTCAGGACTTCTAACCTTTTTGGAAGGTCATGAAATATCAGATCATTCAAAACCCAAGCAGCACATAATGCTGACTTTGTTCAAGTGGCATAGCTGGATAAACTATTAACTCCATCTTTAAATAATTTGTTATAAAAGGTGTATCAATAATGCTTGACAGATATACTGGGTAACAGTATTGGTGATGTACTGTGTTTTAGAGCTCAGTTGAGCCTCATTGAATTTCCATTGAGGAAAAGCAGTAGTAATGCAATGAATGCTCACATTTTATTTTACATGGCATCTTACATTACAGCAATAAAGTACAATAGTTTACGCAGACAAAATCAGAACCTGCCAAATCACCTAGTGCAACATATACTATTATGCATAGTTCAGGGACTGAATGTCATGTTATTCATAACCCTTGAGTATATCCATTCACATCATTTCACAATGTAAAGAGGTAACTCATCTAAGTCAATAGCTAGCAATATAGGAATAAGGAGAATTTTTAAGCATAAAAGCCTGATGCTTTAGAATAATAATGGTAGCATTTGGAATCCTGGATCTTCGGTCTTATCAGGAGGAGTATTCTTCCAATTGAAGGTGGTGACCTCTTCCTAATTTTAATGTAAGATAGGAAGCCTTTCATCATCTCTAAATACCAAGTCTAACAGTTGCATTAGATGCATATGTTGCCAGATGGATACTGGTCCTAGACCAACCAACAAAAGTGTGTTGTATGCCAAAGATTTGCAATGAACAGTTCCATGATGTTAACAGCCATTCATATATTTATGTCCTGGATCTTGGATTAACTTCAGACATGCACATTTTCACTCTGTGGCTGGAGCCATTGGGTTGGCCTAAGTACACATCAACAGGTTCACACCTCGTGCTAATTCTGAATCTCAGATGTGTTTTTTTTTCTCCCTCTGCTTAGTGTGTGGATGTTAAACACATTGTTGTAGATATGATATCCATGATTATGTGATCTTTTCTTCAGGATTTGCTAGTTGGAAATGCATTTTTTTCCTGAGGTGGGTGATCTAGTCTGATGTTGTGCTAAGTTTAAATGTAGGGAATGTCACAAACTCATGAATGTTGTGTCAGCTTTATATCTAATCATTTGCACATTGAGATCTTTTCTTGATTTACTAGTTTTGATTATTCTTCAGATTATTTTTCTCCTCCTTGTGGACCAGAATTTTTCCATCAGTTTTAAAGGAGGTACTGATTGCCCAGTCCTCAAGAAATCAAGTTTGAAAAATAACTGTCCTGTCTTGACATTCCCATTTATTGGAAAGGTCATCAGAGTATTCTATGAACAGTTGTATTTATGCTTGAGATTTCATGACTTGCTGGATCCTTGTTAATGCTGTTTTACATCAAGGCCCAGTGTGGACAATAGCCTCATCAGGATGGCTAACAACTTCTTAATGGGGGGAGATCAATGACGTTATTACTTATCACATTGCTGTTTTCTTAATCTCTTAACATGGCAGAGAACAGAAACCAAATTAATGGCTGAGGCTGCACTGTGAGTTATGTACTATATTGAGTGCTTCTTTCCTCTTTAGACATGCTGAGATTGTAGTTGTAGATCTAAATTCTTTAGACCCCCCTACTCATTGGAATGTAGTATACCTCAGGATTCAGTTTTAGCTCCCTTGTTCTCACCATGTACACACTGCATATTAGAGATGACATGGTCATGAGAGGGACTTCTGTCAGTCTTATGGTGATTATATTCAACTATACTGTTCTACCAGGAATCCCTGACATTTTACCCGATCCAGTGTTTTGGATTTTTTATTTTTTTATTTTTTGCAATGTTGGAGGATTTGTTAGTCACATAAGAGTTCATTCTTTTATTATATAATCAAGATTGTGTTCACTTGATGGGAAGCTTCTTAGTCTGTAAAAGAGAAAAAGAAGGTCACAAATAGTAACACAGAGGGCAGACCAGGAAAAAACCAAGCTTAGACATCTGTTCTATTACCAGTGTTATCAATAAACCATCACTAAACCGATCACTAGGGCTAGTCTATGCTTATCTTATCAAAATCATCACCATGAATGAACGAATGAATGAATAAATAAATAATTCCCACTCTCCCTAAAAGGGATTACCTCATAATGCCATTTCTGAGATAACTACAATTAACATAATTTGTTCATCTTCAGGCTCATTTTAAACTGGTAAATTTGCTTAGCTACCGATTCCAAAATAAACAGACAACCATTTGTATAGCCTTAATCTTTTAGAGCCCTTGTAGTTTAATGAGTTCACTGCTTCACCAAAAATGAACAAGAAAAAGATGTGGATCTGGGAGTGTGTGTGTGGGGGGTGATGTCTAAGTGTGATGGAGAGAAGCCATTAGCATTCTTTCCCTGCAATACCAGTGTAACTTTTTTGCTGATATTTAAGTCAGTTATTCAGTTTATAGTTTTCACAGCTCAAAATTTGTAGATGAAGTCTACATTCTAAGTGCATTCTGATTTCTGAAATCATATCTTAAAGCATAAAGAAAAATTTGCATTCATTAATACAACAGATGTTTGAAAAACAGTATATAGATCAAGAAACGTTGATCTGTTTGGAAAAAGAAGCATCTGAGGAAGTGCAAAAATATAAACAACAAAAACCTAGAGATATTTCAAAAATATTAAAAACAACAAAACCCAAAGATATTTGAAAAATATAAAAAAGAAATATGGACATGGGAAAGAGAGAGTTCATATGGTACAATATTTATGCAAAGGAGAAAGCCAAGTTAAATATAGAGAAGGCAGTCTCAAAGATATGCGAAGAGAAATACAGGCAAAGGCATCCAGCTATGGAAAATTTCACAATAAAAAAATGAATATCACAAAGATGGAATGTGGAAAAGAAGATTAGTAAAGAAGAATTTAAAGAAATAGAAGTTGAAGTTATGGAGTGCCTGTAAAGTGAACGATTTAATGTAGAAGGTCTAACACAGACTACATCACAGCATGATGGAGTGAGTCCCCAGAATAAGGAAAAGCAAGAAGATCAGGAGACATGTGAAGAAGAAATGTGGACATGGGAAAGGAAAAGAGATTTAATATGGTGTATTATTTATGCAAAGGAGAAAGCAAAACTAACCAATACAAAAAGAGCAGCACCAAAGATAGTTGAAGAGAAATACAGGCAAAGGAATCCAGATATGAAAAACTTTATAATACAAAAATAAGAAGACAAAGAGGAAAAGTAGAAAAGGGCATTAGTAATGGTGAAGTCAAAGAAATAGAAATTGTAGTTATGGAGCAGCTGCAAAGAGAAGGATTCAGTGTAGAAAAACAAATGCAGAAAGCACCACAACAGGATAGAGCAATGGATATCCAAATTAAGGGGAATCCACTGGAACAGGAATCAATTGGTCAGTTGCCATATCAAGATATTTTGGAGCCTTCAACAGGAATACAGTATAAATGTTCACTTAAAGTTAGACAGCAAGGAAAGGAACAGGAAACTGTGGAAACTCTGATGCAGTCAATTTTAAGGAGTGATAGGCCAGTCAGTTCCCATATGACAGAGCAACAGATGACACAGGATGAAATTGAAGAGAATGTGTTACACGAAGATGTAATAGAACTTTCTATAGAATGCCTGCAGGAAACAGAAAACAAGGGATGTGCCGTCAGTTTGGAAGAAAATGAGCTAAGAGAAGAGTTGCTTGATTTAATGGACATGGATAGATACTGTATATTAAGATCAATGAGAGAAATAGACTGCAGAATGTCAATAAAACCCAAAAAATAAGATGTTTGATAAAATAAATGAATGCAGTAATTAGGGCTGTCCATAGAGATCTATACGATATAACAGAAGTATACAGGATATATTACTATGCTGCTAAATTAATAACTGATAAAGTTCTACCACAAGATCACAGGGTGGTGAGGGAAAGGAAGGGAAGAAATCGAATACCATCATGGAAGTATCGAATAGAGAAAACTATAAAGCAATTAAGACAAAAAGTTTCACTGTTAGAAGATTATAGAAGAGGGACTAGATCAACAAAAATACTAAGAAAGATAGATGTGATTAAAGCAATGCACAGTATTAGAACAGACCAGGATCTATCATGTACTATCGCAAATAACAAACTAAAAATTTCAGCACAGGCGGAAAAATGTAGAAGATGCACAGATAAATCTAAAGAAAAAGTACAAAATAAGCACTTTATTGATGACCCAAAAAGGTTTTATAGAGAATTGGGAAATAAGGTAAAAGGAATTGAAAGACCGCCAAAAAAAAGAAGAAATAGATACATTTTGGAGAAGTATCTATGAAGACCCTGTCGAACATAACAAAGATGCTAAATGGATAGAATCAGTAAAAGAATAAGAAGTTTAAAGGTACAGGATATGAAATGGGATGAAGTAACAGCTGGAGAGATTGAAACAAAGTTAAGGAAAGTCTCTAACTGGAAAACCCCAGGCCCAGATGCAGTGCCTAACTTTTGGTTAAATCTATTAACATCTTTGCATGAAGATTTAGCCATGAGTAAGAACTATTTATATGCACACCCCAAACAGACACCAACCTGGCTAACAACAGGCAAAACAATGCTCTTACTTAAGAGTGAACATGCAAGCTACCCTAAAAATTATAGACCAATAACTTGCCTTCCGACAACGTATAAATTAAACTATACACGGGAACTGACACCGACAGAGTTTATAGTCATTTAGAAGAAAACTCAATTATGGCAGTAGAACAAAAGGGCAATAAAAAAAAGTCATATGGAACAAAGGATCATCTGTTGTCAAATTGTCACAGTGGAGAACTGTAAAAAGGGGAAGAATCTAAGTATGGCATGAATTGACTACAAAAAAGATTTGGTAGTATCCCATATTCATGGATAAAAGAGTGCTTAAAAATATATAAGATGCATCCTACACTGATCGACTACATTACAGTAACCATGAAAAAATGGCAGACCACTTTGAAATTAAGCCATGATAAAGGAAAGATTATTATCCCAGGGATAAAAATTCAAAGGGGGATATTCCAGGGTGACTCTCTGTCACTGTTGCTATTCTGCCTTGCCCTCAACTTAATCAACAGCTTAGGCCATGGCTACAATTTGGCTCCTAGAAAACAACAGTCTAATGACTTCTCACCTTCTCTTTGTCAATGATTTAAAACTGTATAGCTCATTAGATGAGGAACTGAAAGCACAGCTGTATGTTGTCAAAACTTTTTCAGATAATATTAGAAGGGCATTTGGTCTTGATAAATGTGCAAAAGCAACCTTTAAAGCAGGAAAACTGCAGCACCAGGAAAACATCAGTTTGGGACAAGAATGTGATATAGAAGAACTTGAGCAAGAGGGAGTGTATATGTACTTGGGAACTGATGAAGGATCAGCAATAAAATATGAACAAATGTGAATAAACTCAGTAAGGAATACTTTAGAAGTCTTACATTAATCCTAAAAACAGCATTGACATCTAGGAACAAGATCCAAGATATAAATCAATTTGCTCTTCCTGTCCTAACGTACAGTTTTGGAGTGATTGACTGGCCCCAAAAAGTCTTGGATAGACTAGATATTAAAACAAGAAGGATGATTTAAGCTCACCAAATGATTTATAAAAATCAGTGTATACCAAGATTATATATTCCCCATTCTGAAGGAGGGATGGGCCTCCTTGAAACTGATTACATGTATAGATCTGCAATCGTGGGACTCCACACATATCTACTAACCTAACAAGATCCAAATATAGTGAAAGGTTTGAAACGTGAGGAGAATAAATCTAAGATGACTTCTCTGCTTAATCTAGCAGAAGCATATCAACGTCAAGCAGGAATGGAAATCAAACCAGAAGTAGATAAAAACCAGGCAGCAACTGAATGTGCCAAAAAACAAAAGAAAGAATATAAGGTGATTATCCAGATGAGAAGGCAAAAAATGTGGAAAAAAGCATAAATATAGTTGCAAGTATAGAAAACTTCTGGAAGAGCCTCATGTTGATCAACAACGAATGCACAAACGGTTAAGGAGAGGCGAATTGAAACCAAGAACTGAAAGGTTAATATTGGCAGCCCAAGATAGTGGGCTACGTACACACTGGTTTACAAAGTCCATTGAACACGTGGAAGAAACAGACAAATATAGGTTTTGTAATACTGAATTGGAAACAGTTACACACCTTGTTGCTGGTTGCGACACACTAATGGCAGAAGGACTATACTAAAAGGCATAATAATGTGGCGAGATTATTGCATTGGGGATTGTGCAAACATTATGGTATCAAAGTGGCTGAAAAACACTGGAAACATGAACCACAAAGCATCATAGAAAATGATGAAGTTTATATCACATGAGATCACCCATTATCAACAGTTCAAAAGATAGATGCTAGAAAACCAGATATAGTGGTCCAAGAAAAGAAGACAAAAGTAGCACTGATCATTGAAATCGCCACACCCAGTGCATATAGTGTCTTGTGTACAGAGAGACACAAAGTCATAAAGTACCAGGATCTGCAGACAGAAAGGAGAGCCATGTGGAAGAAAGATACCCAGACAGTTCCACTAGTAGTAGGAGCAATGGGTCTTATAAGAAAAAATTTACAATTGTATTTAGATATGTTACCAATCCATGTAACCCCATACGGATCGTAGAAGGAGTCATTACTGGGTACATTGCGGGTGCTGCAAAGAGCAATACTGGCTGACATCAAAGATTGAAACAATACTAATTTCCTGAGCTTTAATCATACTTTGACTTAAGAATGGGGTCCATTCCCATCATGGTATTAGAAACCCAAAAGACTTGGAGAACTTAAAAAAGCCTGAAGCCTTGCTCTTGCATGCTATATTTGAGCAGCATCAGCGGTCTACATTAGGCTTGTTTTTGCCATAATCATCTACTAGAGGAGAAAATGAACTGAAATAAGGTGTAGGTACATTAGAGGCTCTCACTGTTCCCTGTAGACTGCAGAAAGGGTCAAGACATTAATCCACAGAGATCTCTCATGCTGTTTTTGCTGTCTATTTGATGTCCTCCTCAGCTGTCGTGGGACCCAGCAATGAAATGATTGAAGCTGCTGGCACACATGAATTGAAAACAGGCTACAGAAAAAAAAAAATAAAAATACAAAAATTCATTGCAGTTTTAATAGTAATTATGTGTGTGTGTGTGTGTGTGTGTGTGTGTGTGTGTGTGTGTGTGTGTGTGTGTGTGTGTGTGTGTGTGTGTGCACCCATGCTCATGTATGTGTGTGAAGCAGAGAGAGAAAAAGAGAGAGCTTTAATTTCCTAGAAATGGTCAGTGCAGTAGCTAACATATTAGTAGTGAGTCTGAGGAATAAAGAATTCTTTGCAGTGTTGCCCTTTGTTGTCAGTGGCAGGTCAATTTGTCTTGTGTAACAGGCTCTGCACAGTAATTCAAAGACCAGATTCACAGGGATTTTTTGAGAAAGAATAAAGAACAATGAAAATTCGTGTTAATTTGAGGAATGCAGTGCAGAAATATATGTGACAACATAAAACTATCAGTATTCTTTTCCACTCTTTTTATGTAGCCTGAAGGGATGTGGCATATTTATGTATGACTCATCTGCCGTGCATAGTGGTGACACATGCAGAAGGAGGCAAATGAGGACAACTAAACTGCTGCAGTGAACGTCAGGGTGTGGGTGGATATTCAGGACATTGTGTGTTCACGCCACATTCTTATGACGACATGGCTGTGCTGTAATAAAATTTCTAGCAGAACCTTCTTCTGAGACATGCTGTCACCTTAGCACCATGATATACTGCAGCAGTAATAAATTATATAAAAACCTGCTATTTCAGTGTTAAAATATACCCTTTTCTTATTCCTGATTTCTCCACAGACTTTAATCAACAATTGTCTACTTCTCAAAGATTTTGCAGTTTGTTTTCACCTACTGTATGTTGTAACATAATGATGTACAATATTGTTTTATATATATATATATATATATATATATATATATATATATATATATATATATATATATATATATATATATATACACACACACACACACACACACACACACACACACACACACACATATGCATACGCACACACACACACACACACGTGTGTGTGTGTGTGTGTGTGTGTGTGTGTTGGGAGCTGTATACTGAAATCAAAGGTTTATGTGTATGTGTTTGTGGGGGTCCCTGAATATGTGTTTTTGTCTGTGATTGTGAGACAGTGTGTGTGTGTGTGTGTGTGTGTGTGTGTGTGTGTGTGTGTGTGTGTGTGTGTGCATGTGGACGTGTGTGTGTATATACGTGTGTGTGTGTATATGTGTTTGTATGTGCTGTGTATGTTTGCAGGAGAAGAGAGACTCCAGAAGGGGAGTGGATTACTGTGAAAAACCAGAAATGGTCTACTTTAGCTAAGTAAGTAATACCATTGTGATCTATTTTTTTGACAGGTAAATTCATGGAAGAAACATCATAACGAAACCCCACCAAAATTATGCCAAGGAATAGCTTCCATTTTGATCTGAATGACCTAGCACTCAGCAATTTTATCAATCTGTCTTTAATTATTCCATCATGAAGTGCTTTATTCAGATCTTTTTAGATCCTATGGTTGCACAGAAAATTCAAAGTGGTACTAAGCCCTTTAGGAGATGCATAAATATGGAGTGCTTGATAAACATATTCATACAGTACTCTTTAAAAAGAACAAATGTGCAGGAGCATATAAAACAGCAGTACAGGAAGAGTGCAGTAAATATTGTTTTAAAGGAAGTCACTAAGTTACAAATCATCAAATTAATGTTTCACAAAGCTGATATACTAAAGTCAGGATCTGCCAGAGATGAATTACAGACTATTACTGTGAACTCAGTACACTAACAGCTGGTAGTTATGCCTTGCCCAAAATACCCTGAAGTATTGTTGCCTAGGAGTTATTTGCATTATTCATCATGGGGGAGGGTAGTACCCCCACAAATAGGAGGTATCGTGTACTCTGGACTTATCTCTTTTATATATATAAGTATGTATATATATATTTTTTAGCAAAGTTTAAAATAAAGTTCTCTCAGCAGAATTAGTTGTCAGCAGATGTTGTGACGTGTCATCATTAGATAATGTGAACTAACTCATCAACCCGTCAAAGTGCTATTCAATGAATTGTACTACCACTGTTAAAGTTCTAACAGCTGATGGGGTTCTGACTACTGTCTCAAAAGTCATGAGACTAACTGTGATCATACCATAGATCATTTGAGGTGACCCATGCAAGAGGTAAAACACATCTGTGCATTAGTAATACAGGGGAAGTCCTGGGGTAAATTTTCTGTTTCCCATCCATAGATTTAAGTTGAGCTTGAATATAGACAGGGATGAAATTTGTTTCATGTGGATGGGGAGTCTATTGCACAGCAGCAATATCCTCCTTGAGATATACCTGTCCCTCCAAACTGTTCTGTTAATGGTTCAGAAGAGGTTTAGAACCTCAGACTGAGTATTCTGATGACATTTGACTTCCTAATGTATAGTAAATCCATCAGTAATGGATAAGAGGATACCTTGTATGCCAGATGCAGGTCATCTCTTAGCAGCCTATAGGATACTAAGTATAGTGACAGGACTTTGAGTTGGTCTATGTACATGTTGATTAGGCCTTGTATCCTTTTAGTAGGTATCTCTGTGGACATTCCTGTTATTGAGTGTGTATGGACAGATACAAGGCAAAGGGGGCATTATATCCAATGACTGACCTAATGAGAGCTGAGTAAAGGGGAACAATGGCATCCCTAGATCTAGACACAATCCCTTTGCTTATAAAGTGTGCAATATATAAAGATTTTCTTACAACATCAGCCACATGTTGGTCAAAAGTTAGACCACTGTCCACATATGTTTCCAAATCCTGAAAACTGTGTCAATTCTTACAGACATATTGTCAATGTGGTAGTTCTCTGCAGTAGATGACTTCTCAAAGAATACAATAATGCATTTACTGGCATTTAGTTTCAGTCCATGATTATGGCACCAGTCATTTATTTGAGACAAACCTTCCTGCAGAATGGCTAAGTCATTTGCAGATTTAATGAGTGCTCCTAGCAGTATTTGCTTTTACTTCAGAAAAGTTGATGCCAAACAGGACAGGTCCCAGCACAGAACCTTGGGGGACTCCACTGGTAACTAATCTTTTTGTGGAGTTAACATACCTTGTTTTTTATTATCTGTGTTCTATCTGTGAGTCAATTGGCAATACAGTGGGTGACATAGGGATTTGTTCAGTTTATTTAGGTTTTCTACTATGCCTGAGTTGGGAATTTTGTCAACAGTTTTGGCCAGGTCAAGGTATCCAGTGTGTACCAATTTGCCTTCATCCATTGCTTTGGTGACCTTTTCAAAAAATCCACCAGGTGCAATAAGCATGACCTGCCCTTAATGTATCCAAACGTAGATGAGTCCACTGTTTAGAGGTTCCCTATGTCATGATTGATTAATTCCATGATAAGTATGGCTTTGCATATGAGACTGGTCAGACTTATGGATCTCTAATTGCCTAGGTCTTTGGAAGGTTCTCCTTTATGTAAGGGAATATCTGTTGCTGTTCTCCAATTGCTTGGTACAAAACTTGTATGGAGGCTGAATCTGAGCATTGTTGTTAGGGGTTTGGCTAAATCGTGCTTCATGCTACTTAAGATGCATACAGGGATATTGTCAGGACACATAAATGCAGTAGTTTTAGCATATGATAGCACTATTAGGGCTTGGTCTTGTGTAATAGCTGGAGGTAAGCCAGTTTCAGGTATATCTTGAGGGACAATTGAAGGGGAGAGAGGGGTAAAGTTAGAGCTAAAATGTATTGGCCAATAGGTACTATATATTCAGCCACAGTGTAGGTACCATCATTCACAATCAGCTCAGTGCATTACTGTGTTGTGCCTTTGAGATTATGAACATAACTAAAAATGCCTTGTGATTGTCTTTGGTAGCTATTTTGGCCTCAAACTTGGCTTTGGTGGGTTTTATTAAACTCCTCAATTGTTTGTTTTAGTGACAGGGGCTCTAACATTCTGGAAATTACTCTTCCTACTTTTCGTCAGTTTTTTTCCTTTGATTATAAAGCTTGTTGATATTATGGTTCTACCATGTGGGTTTGTTTCTGGGGTTTAAATTGCACTTTTTCTTATGGGATACAGCTGGATCTATGGAGCTTACATGTGGATATAGTATGGTAGTATACATTTCTGTGTATTCAGTGGATTTAACTGGGTCTGGTGGGGAATTGAAGCTTGCTAATATATCACCTCGGAGTGGGTAGCTTGTCTTCGAGAAATTTCTAAATGTAGCTTGGGTGGAAGGGATCTCTGGTTTCAGCTTTATTTTGAAGGAGACTGTTTTAGTGTCAGACATAACAAGTGATGAAGGTATGCAAGGGATGGTGCAAGATGCTCCCATATTAGTAAGGACAAGATCCAAGATGTTATTCCCCCCTAATGCATATGCTACTAACAGATCCAGGGCATTTTTATTGACAAAGCCCAGGAATCTCTTTGCCTGTGCACTAGTGGTGATGTAGGCTTCCCAGTCTATAGTTGGGTAGTGTAGATCACCTATGAAAATGGTATTGGGTTTAGTGCTGAGTGATTCTAGCTCCAGTAGATAGGCAGTTTGGCTTTTTGTAGCTAGCTAATATATGTCACTGGAACTTTCTGATCTTTCTTGTCCATTCATCGCTATAGATATTGTACTGTCATTCTTAATAAGCTTTTATTTCCCATCATTTTATCATTCTCCGTTTTTAAACTTGTGTTTTTAAGTAGTATCCCATAATCCTACTGAAAATGGGAAGAGTTATATGCTAGTCTGTACTGAAATTTTATGCTAATTAGGTGCCTAGATTTTGTCTGCATGTACCTACATTTTAGGAGGTTTTGTTCTTATTTTCAGTGTCATCAGCTGAGAGGTATGGACATATGTGAGTTCTCATATAAATATATGTGCATGTATGTGTGTCTGCATGTTTGTGTGTTGCAGGGACAAGCATTTTTGTGTTTGTGCTTTTGTGTGTGTGTGTGTGTGTGTGTGTGTGTGTGTGTGTGTGTGTTTATATAAGTACGCGTGTGTGCGTTGTGTGTGTGTGCTTGTGTGCATGCAGGTGCATCTCTCTGTTTGTCTTGCTGCATTTGGGTATGCACACTTGTACTCTGTTGTTTATGCACAAAAGCAAATGTGCCTTTGTTTGTGTGTTTGTGTATGTTTGTCTCATAATGTTTTCCATCACTTCTTTGGAATTCCAGTGTAGTTTTATTCCTTTAATTATCTTTGGACATGACTGCAAACTTGATTATTGAGAAGGTCAAATCTTTAAACAAAATCTGAGAGTGAAACTTTCATAGACTTCTTTGTGTTTTCAAGCTTTTTCTGTATTTACTTGCATGTAGGATAAACAACACTGTGGTTTGCTCACCAGATGCCCCGTAAGTAGTGCTCGGATGCATGGAAACTAGTAATGCCCAGTGACTGTTGTAATAGTTGCAGCTGGTGGCAGAGATGCACAGCATTACCAATGACATATCATGCATACTTCTAAGCTCTAAAAATAAACTTCATCACACGAGCATGCCTTGGGACATACATTGTACAGTGTTTAAGTCATTAGTGCTCTCTCATTCCCAGACTCAATAACATTAATTTTATCGAACTGTTGTCCATTTAAATCATTTTAAAATGACTGCAAGTTTAATTATCTGTTGGAGGGTTTTAATAACCAATTAATATTTATATTTATTTATTATTGCTTATTTGCATTTATATTTGTAGAGTATTGTAATGTAGACATAGTTACTTTCAGAAGGTTAAAGATGGTGGGCAACTGAAGCACAGATCACCCCTCAGGACTCTATAAGACACAGACAGTACAGGAAAGGACATTCAATCTCTCCTTGAACTAAAGTTCTTTGGGCTAGAGATAGAATAGGCAGGAGCTTTGCATCAGCATTACAGAACTTAAGCTGTATATTCAAGGAAAAAAGAGAATATAGAAGCTAGAATTTAAAATAATTAGGATGGAATCAACGTTTAAATCTGGAAAGTGTAGAGAAAACACTTCACCGTGCAATATTAAAACCATAAATCAGCAGATTAAGAGTTTGCAGTTTCAGTGTGTACATGATAGATAAGAAAGACAGAAATCTTTTGAGCGACATAAGAAGTTGAAATCACCTAGGGTTCTTAAAAACAGACTCGTCAGAATGAGGAGAGATATTTTAATTGTCACACTCAGAAATGAAACAAAATAATATGGGGCATAATCTAAAGAGATTAATGCTATTATGTTTAATACATACAGAGAATTGTATTGCTTAGGGACTTAAGACAATGTGAAAAATATTAACCATTACTTCATGGATATTCCTCTTTCAAGGGTAAGAAAAGAGGATAGGGTAAAGCTAGGTGAGCCCATTACCATGGTGAAATTATGCAAGAGGTAGATACTCCTGAACCTGGGGTGGCTACAAAGACAGATGGACTTAGAGGAACTATCCCCTAAATCTTTGCAAGTGTTTTGGAAGCTGAACTCTGAGAGCAGTTTGCTTAATCAGCTACTGTGTTGCTACTTCTTAAGCAAGGGAAGGATGCATCAGATCTCTCTTGATATCATCAGATATATCATCTTTCTCTTGATAGCAACCTTTTTTGCTGAAGAGAGTGGACCAGTAGTTACTGAAGGAGAAGCAACAACTGCTTCTTAAGAGCAGAGTACAAGGACCTGATCTTAGCAAGCTCTGTTTAACACAGAGTAAATATATGAATCCACCTCAGAATCCTGAGATGTGATTGTTTTGGGTATATGTGTAATGGAGATGCATGTGATAGTATTGGAGAAATGTTTATTTCTGTTATCTTTTTTTATAGATGCAAGTTATTATGTACCTTCCCATTAGGTAGTATATTACTAGTGGCATGAGCACCCTGTTTTACAATCTACAGAGGCACTCTTCACGGCACTCACTGTGCCTCTTGTTATTTACATGTGTCATAGATACTCACTGGACCCCTTGTTATTTGCACTTGTCATAGATACTCACTGGACCCCTTGTTATTTGCACTTGTCATAGACACTCACTGGGCCCTTTGTTATTTGCACTTGTCATAGACACTCACTGGGCCCCTTGTTATTTGCACTTGTCATAGACACTCACTGGGCCCCTTGTTATTTACATTTAGCATAGATACTCACTGGACCCCTTGTTATTTGCACTTGTCATAGACACTGACTGGGCCCCTTGTTATTTGCACTTGTCATAGACACTCACTGGGCCCCTTGTTATTTGCACTTGTCATAGATACTCACTGGACCCCTTGTTATTTGCACTTGTCATAGACACTCACTGGGCCCCTTGTTATTTGCACTTGTCATAGACACTCACTGGGCCCCTTATTTGCACTTGTCATAGACACTCACTGGGCCCCTTGTTATTTGCACTTGTCATAGACACTCACTGGGTCCCTTGTTATTTGCACTTGTCATAGACACTCACTGGGCCCCTTGTTATTTGCACTTGTCATAGAGACATGAGGTCACTTAGTTCTAATGGTGAACATTGGGCCATAAGTATTTCTTTTCAGGCACCTTTACCATCTCATCTAACTGGTTTGCAGATGACAGCATCCTGTGGGTGAAAGAATGAAAAGAAGCTTTTCCTGGACTATTATATCAGATTAGGCAGTTCTCAAAGGTATCTGGGGAAATCCCTGTGAACAGAACAACCTCTTATTCACACTGAACAAAGTGCACGTCATTAAGATATGCAATGTGATGATCATGTCCTCCTTTAAAACAGATAAAGGTGGGGGGCGTGGCCAAGGATGAACACAGGATAGCAGCAGATTTCTTCAGCTCCACCAATTTCATTACACTGACAGGAATTAATTACTTAAAAAATAAATTTTTGAAGTAATTTTCTTTCTAAATACGTTTGTTTTATATAGTTCTTGAACTATATCTAAAAAAGAAAGGAAATCTTAACAATATTCCTGTCAGAAATCACTGTGGAAATTTTCCTGTCAGTTTATCAGTCTGAAATGAGTTCCAGTAAGACAAATTCTCAAGACTCCAGCATCAAGAAAGAACTTCAGTCTCTGATAATTATAATCCAGCAACTTACTGATAAAATGGATAAAATGGATACTAAAATAGACACCTTCATAGAAAAAACTACAAAACAAATAGACCTGTTACATACAGACCTGCAACAACAGAAGATCCAGATGACAGGCATAGAAGAAGCTGTGAATGACATGGAAAATAGAATCCAAGAAGAGGAAATCAACATTGAGTTTCTGCTGAAACAAAATACACATTTACAAACAAAGCTGGATGACCTGGAAAATAGATCTAGGTGCAATAACATTAGGATTTTTGGACTGCCAGAAACTATTGAAGGTAACAATATTACTTCTTTTTTAACAACTTGGCTCCCTAAAACTTTAGACTTACCAGAAGCATTCTCTTTTGGTATCGAAAGAGCACATAGATCTATAGCTAATACTAACTCTAACAAAAAATATCCTAGATCAGTTATAATTAGATTTCTATCATCTTTTGATAAAGAGATGGTTCTTAAATCTGCTTGGGCTAAAGCTCCTGTTAAGATTAATAAGACAACTGTGCGTTTTGACAATGACTATTCTTCCATGGTAATAGCTAAAAGAAAAGTTTTTCTGCCACTAATAAGGGAGCTTAAAAAAGCACAGTTTAAAACATACCTTCTGTTTCCTGCCAAGCTTAAAATCTTCCTTCCTGATGGTCCTAAGGTTTTCGATGATTTAGACTCTGCTTTACTGTTTGTCAAAGAAAAAGGATTTTGGATAAAATAGAAGAAATGGAATGGGCTAGTTCTTCATTAAAGAGATTGGCAACTGAAGCTTCGTGGAAGACTTCAGAGAAGAAGAAGAGACTAAAAACAAATGATTTGTTATATGTTTTTTCTCTCTCATCATTTTAGTTCATTATTAATCTTTTGAATATAGTTTCTGCATTTCCAGAAAGCCACAAATATTTTGGAAAAGATTTAATCAAAGTTATTCTCTATGTGCAAAGAAATGTTTTGTTTCATAACCAGTCAAAATACCTGAAGATTTAATGGCAAGCTGTGATTCAATTTGTTTCTCTTTCTGAAAAGAAGTAAGGTTAGTAATTTGATACATTTTTTATCTTTACCTTTTTTTTCCTTCTTTTATTATTTTCTTTGTTTAAACAATGACATTCTATTTAGATTATGTAGTGGGTAAAGGGTGGGGGAGGGCAGGGAGAGAACAGTAATGAAAATATCATTAATAGAATAATAACATATTTATTTCTTGTAAAAGTTTTTATAAGTTCTTCAAATGCTATTTCTAATTATACTTTCTTGATTATACTGCTTATGCTTGTTTGTAAATAATCTGTTACGCTTTAACTAATAATAATCAGAACTAAATAAGAGTAAATAATATGTTTTATTTTTAACTCTATTAATATAAACAGTAAGTAACATTCCATTGTATATACTTCTTACAGCTTTCTCTTACATTTTTTTATTTCTGCCTCACTCCCTTTTATTTTCTACTCTCTTTTCTTTTCTTTATTAATATATAGAAATGCTTTTGATTGTGTGGGCACAGTGAATAATAGGATTTGTATGAAAATTGAGTTGGGAGAAGAATGTTGAGTTTTATTGCCTGTTGGTAATTTTGGGCTTAATTTCACTTACATAGAGGCTGTAATGATCTGTGGAATACATTGTGAAGGTTTTGTCATGTTTAGATGCATTTACACTGCTAAATGAATGTTTGTCGCTAGTTTTTAATAAGTTTCCGCCAAAATGTTAAGAGAGACAATCTGAGATGTGGGCTGTCTCATGCACAGTGTTCATGAGTTACTTCAGAAGCTTCAGCTCACAGAATTCTCACAGAGAAACTGAAAGCAGTTAGTATAACCTTTGACATAGTTATCACACTGACACACCACAGATTCAGGAAAATACTCTATTCATAAAATATGTCAGTTATAATGTTTTGTTTCATAACCAGTCAAAATATCTGAAGATTTAATGGCAAGCTGTGATTCAATTTGTTTCTCTTTCTGAAAAGAAGTAAGAGGCTGTAATGGTCTGTGGAATACATTGTGAAGGTTTTGTCATGTTTACATACATTTACACTACTAAATGAATGTTTGTCACTAGTTTTAATAAGTTTCCCGCCAAAATGTTAAGAGAGACAATCTGAGATGTGGGCTGTCTCATGCACAGTGTCCATGAACTACTTAAAAAACTTCAACTCACAGAATTCTCACAGAGAAACTGAAAGCAGTTAATATAACCTTTGACATAGTTATCACACTGACACACCACAGATTCAGGAAAAATACTCTATTAATAAAATATGCCAGTTATAATGAGTCTAAATTATGTAGTTTCTTGTAGTAAGTAAATGTCTTATTTTAGAAGGCATAGAAAATGAAACATTTATTTAAATGTTTTTGAAAATCTACTTAACAGCAGCATAATAATCTGTGTTAAAAATTTGTGTTCCAAACATATACTTTACTATAACTCATTTAATTCATCTGATTGACAAGCATAAATAATCTTATAACTCTATTCTGGAAGAAATGTCATGTGATATATTTTAAAGCAGTAGGTTAGCATGATTGTAAAATCTGGTTACTAAAATGTGTTTGCTGTGCATTATTTTGTATAAAGCAGACAGATTTATTCTAGGGACAGCAAGTAGGATAGTGCTCAACAAAGACACAACTCAGTGAGATCATATATATATATATATATATATATATATATATATATATATATGTGTGTGTGTGTGTGTGTGTGTGTGTGTGTGTGTGTGTGTGTGTGTGTGTGTGTGTGTGTGTGTGTGTGTGTGTATGTATGTGTATGTGTGTATGTGAGTGTGATGGCTTTTTTTTTATATAATAATGCAAGTGTTTCTGAGAATCTGCATAACGATCCAATATGATTTATAATAATTTCTATGAATACAATATTTTACTCTATTGACAAAATGAATGTTTGTCACAAGTTTTAATAAGTTTCCCGCCAAAATGTTAAGGGAGACAATCTGGGATGTGGGCTGTCTCATGCACAGTGTCCATGAACTACTTCAAAAGCTTCAACTCACAGAATTCTCACAGAGAAACTGAAAGCAGTTAGTATAACCTCTGACCTAGTTATCATACTGACACACCACAGATTCAGGAAAAATACTCTATTCATAAAATATGTCAGTTATAATGAGTTTAAATGATGTAGTTTCTTGTAGTAAGTAAATGTCTTATTTTAGAAGGCATAGAAAATGAAACATTTATTTAAATGTTTTTGAAAATCTACTTAACAGCAGCATAATAATCTGTGTTAAAAACTTCTGTTCCAAACATGTACTTTATTATAATTCATTTACTTCATCTGATTGACAAGCATAAACAATTTTATAATTCTATTCTGGAAGAAATGTCATGTGATATATTTTAAAGCAGTAGGTTAGCATGATTGTAAAATCTGGTTACTAAAATGTGTTTGCTGTGCATTATTTTCTATAAAGCAGACAGATTTATTCTAGGGACAGCAAGTAGGATAGTGCTCAACAAAGACATAACTCAGTGAGATCAGATATATATATATATATATATATATATATATATATATGTGTGTGTGTGTGTGTGTGTGTATGTGTGTGTGTGTGTGTGTGTGTGTGTGTATGTGTGTGTGTATGTATGTGTGTGTGTGTCTGTGTGTATGTGTGTGATGGCTTTTTTTTTTAATAATGCAAGTGTTTCTGAGAATTTGCATAACTATGCAATATGATTTATAATAATTTTTATGAATACAATATTTTACTCTATTGACAATAATGAGTTTAAGTAAATGCTCATATACAAACAATTCAAGATTTTTTTTTGGAAGCTGTTAATAGTATTCACATGACAGAAAATAGATGCATCTTAATATATGTAATGTCTGAATCATATTAGCCAAAGTTTTTGATTTAAATGAATGTTAGAACCTAATTTTCTCTCCTCTTGATTTCTAACATCAAGATTATTTGAATGCTATTTGAATACAAGTGTTAAATATTACATAGATCTATATAGTAGTATGAACAGTTTTTAAAAAAAAAAAAAAAAAAAAGTTTATTTTAGTTTATGTGATGCTGTTTTACCAAATGTGTAGTTTTGTCTTGATAGATAATTGAATTGAAAACTGTTAACCTCAGTTAAATATAACTAGTATTAAATTAATAAGGTGGTAGCTGAGGTACTGCTGCTTAGGGTAGGGGGTTAACTTGAGTAGTAAATACAACTCTAAGTTGGAGTTTTCAACTCCAGGCTGGATGCAAGGTTTAATCCTTACATTATTTTCACTTGTTCATTGTTATATGTATATAGTTTTGACATCCACAATATATTTTGTACACTCATTGTCACTACAAACAAAATTGAATCCTATACAAAATCCCATAAGAGATTTAATAAATACAGCTATATTTAAAGGTACACCTAAAAGAGGAGATGTAACATTATTTATCTTGTTATTTGTTATTTCGATCATAAGATTCTTGAGTTTTAAAAATGCCAAATGACATCTTTAAAAGGAATTTCTTTAAACATTAATGGATTGAATAATCCGTGTAAAAGGGCAAGCCTAATAAGATACATTAATTTACACAAGGCCAATCTAGTCTTCCTGCAAGAAACCCATCTCTTGAAAAAAGATATTGATAAACTAGCCACTAATAAGTATACAGTATTGGTTAGTTCAGAGCACACTCAGAAAAAAAGAGGAGTGGCTATTTTATGAAATAAAAGTATGCCCATTCCTAAAACCATTAAGTCTTATCAGGATGACAAAGGAATGTTTTGGTTGGTTACAATACAAATTAATGGGAAGACTTACACTTTAATTAATGTATATTGGATACCTGGAATTGGTATTAATACAGTGAAACATCATATTGATAAGAGCATATCATTCTCTATAGGGGATATTATTTTAGCTGGTGATTTTAATTGTATACTACATGAAAGTGATACTACCACTATAAGGAAAAGAAGAATTACATCTAATGCAAAACATTTAAATGATTTTGCTAGTTCTTATCATTTGAATGATATTAATAATCAGATAGATTCAAAATCATTACCATACACCTTTTTTTCTAACAGATACAAAACTTATTCAAAAATAGATAGGGTCTTTATTTCTAACCAGATGGTAACAGATTTAATTAATTCCAAAATAATTTCATGTCCTATATCTGATCATAACTCAATTGTTTTTGAATTCATGATAAAAAATACTCATAATGTTCAGATCAAAAGGATACCAGCATACTTAACTCAGCTAAAAGACTATAAAGAATATATACTTTCAGAAGTACAACATTTTCTAGACATAAATAATGCTCCTGAAGTCTCCATTGTCTATGTTTGGGATGCCTTAAAATCATATCTATATGGACAAAGTATCAGATGGTATAATAATAAAAGGAAATCTTGGGATAAGGAATTGTTAAATATTCAAAGTAAATTAGACTCTTATAAACATAATAATAAAGAAAATATTATGGACAAGAAAGTTATTGAAGAAATAAACAAACTAAATGAGAAATACAAAGAAATTTTAACTCATAAAGTTAAAATAACTTTAGAGAAATATAAGTTTTGTCTTATTCAATAAGCCCCAAATACTTACATAGACTTAAAATAAAACAAAAGATTGAATAAACAAAACCATATCAAAGAAATCTTTTCTCTAAGGAAAAGAAGAATGTTTCTAGTATACCAGAAATACTGGATGAATTTAGAAATCACTTTCACAAGATTAACCATAACAACATTAACATGGAACCTAAAGATAAAATAAAGGAGTTTATAACCACAAACATGAATAAAAAGCTTAATAAACAACAGATTAAACTATTGGACAAGAGTATTTCATATACAGAAGTTATTACACAAATAAATAAGCTTAAATCAAACAAAGCACCAGGTAATGATGGTATTATACCAGTGATATATAAAATCCTTTCTAAAACTACATATTCATTAATACATAAGGTTTTTATTTTGGCCCAAACTGAGTTAATAACCCCCCCATCTTGGCAATATACATTTATTTCACCAATTTTAAAACCTAATAAAGATCCAACTAGATGTTCTTCATATCGACCCATCTCATTACTTAATGTTGATTATAAAATGTTTATGGGTATTTTTGCTGATAGATTGAAGACAATCATCCCCAGCATTATAGATATAGATCAGACGGGCTTCATTGTAAATAGAAATACTTTTGATAATATAAGAAGAACTTTAACATTAATTGATTTTGCAAATAGGAAAAAGAAATATTTAACACTTATTAGTCTTGATATAGGTTCAGCATTTGATTCAGTAAGTTGGGACTATCTGTTTACCTTACTGAAATGCACAAACTTCTCTGATGCATTTGTAAATTTAATTGAGCATTTATACAAAGGAACGCTGGCTTATATTAAGGTAGGAACATATGTTTCACAAAAAATACCCATTCTTAAAGGTACAAAGCAAGGATGTCCACTTTCTCCACTATTATTCACTTTAGTAATGGAGCCTTGGGCTAATTTGATTAGAAAAAGTACTGACATAGAGGGTTTTGAAATAGACGAAAATACATCAACAAAAATTCAACTTTTTGCAGATGATGTTCTAATTACATCAGCAGGATCTAATTCTTCTATGCAGTCTTTATTTGATAAAATGATGAATTTTAAAAGTATTTCTGGTTTAATATTCAATGAAGAAAAAACTAAAATACTACCTATATATACACGAAAAAATATTCTCATTAGTGATTTTACTAAATATGTACCCAATTCAGGTCAGATAACTTATTTAGGTATAATACTATCTAAAGATATTAAATCTATTATATATAATAACTATAATACCTGTTTTCTTAATATACAAAATCTTTTTAATACCTGGAATAATATGTTTTTACTATGGAGGAGAGACTTACAATTATTAAAATGATAATATTCCCCAAGATTTTATACTTAATACAATCAATAATACTTTCACCTACAAAAATAATTATCAAGAAACTGAATACACTAATGTTAAATTTCTTATGGGCACCTAATAGACCTAGGATTGCATTAAAGAAACATACTAATAGCTGGTCTCAAGGGGTATTTCTTTTCCAGACTTTAATTTATATATTATCTCTTCTATTATAAAAGTTATTACTTTATTAATAGATCAGTCATATATCGCAAAATAGAAAGATTATTGGGAGCTAATTAGTATGCACTTCATGAAAATCTCCTTAACACATAAAATATGATTGTAAATAACTCCATGTTGTGGTTGCTAAAGGAATTTTGTACTTCCCCTATTACACCTAAACATATGGTTTGTTACCCATTAAATATTATTATTAGTTATCGTAACTTTATATTCATGCACCCTAAGTATAGGGAATGGAATTTTATTGTATTCCTATAATGTATACTCAGGGTATGCTTATGTCATCTACTTCTGAAGGAGCTCATTTAGCTATAGATAATGATCTAAAGTACTGGTATCAGCTGATATCTGATAATAAAGTTAAAAATCTAGATTTCTTAAAACAAGAATTTGATCTACGAGAAACTTGCTGGTTAGAGGTTCAGATCTTTAGACAACATCTCATTGATAGAATAGATCTAATGTCTATAACAGTTAAAGAATCTATTCCAAAACTGATTGATTACTTGATATTAAATTTACAGCATAAAGTTTCTGATAAAGGTAAACTTTCATATATACATAAAATTATCAGACAAGAAACTTTTTACAGTGTAGATTCATACTGGAATTATTTCACCTCTATTAATGGGGACCCACCAACTCAACAAGATAAACAATATATATTGGAGTCTGCTTATAGAACTACATCTTCCATTGTCTGGAGACTTTATACATGGACAGTTTTACATAGATCTTTTATACACCTTTGATGATGAATAAAATAAATAATAAAGATAATCTATGTAAGAGATGTAATGTAGAAATTAATGCTGACTGGGCTCATATGTTTTATGACTGTATGAAGTTGAAAGAATACTGGAAGTCAATTAATGAATTTTTGCAGGCTCTTTTACAGATAATTTCATTATTTCTAAGTCTCTTATATTATTCAACACACCTGTACCTCAATGTGTTAAAAAGATTAAGCTTCCCTTGTTATGGTCTATCCTAGCAGTGGCCAGGAAAATAATAACTAGAAATTGGATTTCAGATACACCTCCTTCGTTCAATGAATTTAAAAATGTTATGAATATAATGTGCCATATGGAAATAAGCACAATTAGAATGAGAACAACTAGAAAAACATCATATTATATTGTATGGGATAATTTATAAAATTTGTTAAAAAAATTCTAATTTCAATAGCATGGTATTTTAGTTTAATTAATTGATCTGATTGTAGTGGATGTCTTTGTAAATACTTTAGTTGTTTTGTTGAATATTATAATAATACCTATTTTTAATTACTTGTATAAAATTGTTATGATATTTCTCTTATATGTTAAAACAATAAACCTGTTTTGAAAAAAAAAAACAGTTAAAGGCTGTGGTTATCTAAGACTACAAATGTGTGAACCAAAAGATCAAATTACTGACATCAACACCAAGGGCATGGCCATCACCATTTCTAAGCAAATGAGCACAAGCAAACATCTTGGGTTTCCCATGTTGCATAAGATTTAAACAGTAAGAATGGTTGTGCTCCATAAAATTTCCATACTCCAACAGCTTCCTCATACGGCTGGCACAAAAGATATGAATGCATTTGCAGAAGGAAATATTACACTTGGATATGAGAATGCCTTGGATAAATGTAGAAAAACTAATTACACAAAAAACGAAAGGTGGTCTGAGTGCCCCTATTCACACTGTGTCAACATGTGGGAAAGTGGCAGATACTGAGGTCCAGGATGAAACTACAGTGCTTCTGATTTTGTACAGAAGTGGAAGGGATTCCACACTGATCTTGGATAACTGGAAGTGTGGATCAGTAGGAAGGGTAACAGGGCTGATCAAACTCGTCCATCACTTGACATTATAGAACAGATTTGGTGTAACAATAAGTTAAAGATTTGCAGGAAAACTTCATACTGGTCTGTTTTAATTGGAAGAGATATGTCTATTGCATGGATAGCTGGAATATGGACCTGTACTTTGCATAATCTTTAATGACCTTAATTCATCAAGTCATTCTAAAAAGAGATTATTGTGGCAGTGTTAACAAATGCATCCACTTTTTGCAGCTTACAACCACAAGGTTTAGATAGTTTTTTCAATTGATGATGTCATCCTTTAGTTGAACAGCAATGGCATGTGTTAGGATTTCAAGTTTGCATAAGGACTTAAGAGAAGAGATGTATATAAATTGGCATGCCTTGAATACAAAGTGGCAAGAATGGACAGACAACAAAATTGACAATAGTGTATGGGAAGAAATGATGATAGAATGGAATCAGCTAGGTCTCCAACTGGCTGTTAGTTTTATGTTATACAAAGGCGTTCCATAAAATCATCTGATATGCTAACCTTAAGATGTTTTTCAACTTTTGCTGTTATGTGCACCATTCCTCACAAAGATCTCTTACCTTTGGCTATATAGTTCAACATCTGAGATCTTACACTTCTTTGCAGCAAGTAAAATCTGTCACATGTTAAATAATTCTTCTGTTTCCTTTCTTTTCTCACCTTGTACAAATCTTCCTCCATGTAAACATTACTGAAGTACCACAACCTAGTTATTTTATTTTGTGACCCTTTCTCCACAAAAAGTACTGGTGAGCCACTAAATTATGGTGTATGTAACTAATTGTCCCTGATTATCACACAGATAAGTCTATTCGACCTTTATACTCTGTTTAGTTGTTTAAACTGAAAGTGGGGATGCCTTTGTTTCCTTTCAGTTATGTAGGCTCAAATCAGATTCTGACGATATCATAGCCTAAAACAGGCCCTGTCTTTTTGACTCAGAGAAAGTAATTTGTGAAGTGAGTTAGGAAGAAATACCTTTACACTTGTTGTTCTTATTTGGGCTCCAAACCTGGTAAATAGTCTATTGTTGGATATGTATCCTGTATAATACCTCCCCATTCACTCATCCTGATTATGTGTATACTTAGCTATATAAATATTCTACATGAAGTCAGAGATAACTCTTCTTTGGCATAAAATACTGTGATTTAATGTTATACCAAATTTGGAACTTCTGAAGCCAAATTATATCTAAAGGCATCATATCTAGGTCAAAAGAAGATATCATCCATCTGTACTCAGCTCTCTTTTGACCAGTTATAGAGCACAATGCCCCCTTTGGCATTTACCTTACCAGACCCAACACACAGACAGGTCCCAGAGGTTCCTAGCTAAAAAGATTAAGGTCTGAAGACTGTTAGCTACAAAGACAGGCTTGAAGCTCTATCCCTATCCCTATGCTCTGTTTCCTGCATGGGGATCTATGCCTTGCATTCCATGATTTTAAAGATCCAGCCTTTCTTGGTCTCTTGCACCTTTGCAATACAAACAACTCTGCAAACATTCAAACTAAGCATTTATATCTCCACCAACATGCAAATAAAACACACTAGAGTGACAGATATATTATCCAATGCTTACCCCATCTGTGAAATAAACTGACTTTAGGTATAGACAGAGTTAAACTGTCTCACATTTCAAGGTGAAACTTGATGTCTTGATCAGCATCCACAAATTCATTTCTGACCTGACCTGTCTTGTCCTTCTAGAAGTATAAAGTGCATCAAGAAGGTGGGTGTTGACAAGGCATAAATGGGCTCAATACATACAGCCTTATTGTTCCTATGATTGTTATTCCATTAAGTATTTTCTTCAGTCTGCAAATTCTTCTTATTTCAAGTTGGCTTTACAGTGTCTCTGCCACGTGTACTTTAGCTCCAAGTCTGATTGGTTTTCTCTTTTTCAATATAAAATCAATAAAAGTATATTTCTCACATTTTTACATTACTAACATAACATGAGTAGTGCTGCCATGTTTTTTTTTCTATAGGAAGCACCTGCAAATCTTGTTCTCTTGTTTCCAATTCTTGCTGCCACTTGTGCCAAACCACCATGCCTTCAGTGACATTTCTTCAGTTGTGGTTCTAAACCTCTTCACTATAACCACCAATATCCTTCAAGCTGCACCAACACTTGTCTGAAAATTTGAAACTGGATTAAAAAAATTGAGTTTTTTTACCACTAATAGCATTGCAGAGAAGCACAGAGAAGCAAAAAATAGGATCAATGCACAATGTATAATGTTTCTTTATTTTGAGGCAAGGAAGAAGTAATGGTAATTGACGTGTTTAACCTTAAAGAGGAAGAAGAAGACATAAGAAAAAAGGCTTTTTGCATATTACAAAGAAAAAAAATGTGTTTATCTCTAAGCATTTGTTTTTCATTAGAAATTAAGATGTTCAGAAGTTGACCCAGCTGAAAAGTAGACAGAAAGACCGTATATTGGGATAATTTCATGATTCAGTGATGAGAGAATTGTTTTTCTTATCACAAGGATTATGTCAGAGGTAGGCTATTAAGAAAGACAGGCGTCATACTTAATAAAACACTGGACATCTGTAGAGTAAGTGAACTTTCTTGCATTCAGCAAAAAAAAAGTATTACAGAGAATCTGGAGCAGTGCAAACACACTGAGGGAAATAAGAGTAATATAAAGCTCAGAATGATTAAATGAAATAAAAATAAAACAATGATAAATATATGATATGATCATTCTAGATTGTGCATGGAAATAAAGAATCACTTAGATGTCATTCCTCTGCCAGCTGCATGGCTACGTGAATGGGAGAGCAGTTTACAGAAACATTGACTGAGATTGTAGACTATGTTGTAGTCATAATCATTTGGAAACAATTGGAAAGATGAGTAAAAGTTGAAGTAAAGACCATAAGCAGTAAAAATAATGACTTTTGTACTGAACAACTTCTGATCAGAAACAAGATTATTGTTTTTAAGTCTGATACAAATCATACATGCTTCCACAACCTCTTTTGCCCACATGGGGTTAGGGTGTCAGTTCAACAGTAACAATCATCTAGAGCCAAGGTTTACACTGCCAAGTGGCTAGCTCTCTCACAGTGGTTCTTCCACACCACGTACATGGCCAGTTTAGAGTGACTGGTCCACCTACGGCTTGTCTTTGGAATGTGGGAGGGAACTGGAGTACCTGGAAGAAACTCACACAAACATAGGAAGGACATGCAGATCTGCACAGAAGGCACTTCAGCTGAGAATTGAACCAGGTGATCTCTTGCTATGATGCAGCAACGCTATCCACTGTATCACTGTGCCCCCCCCCAATACTAACGTAGAATGCAAAGTATTGTCTGTAACCAAGCTTTAGTCATTTAATCCACCTCATAATGTGTACAAATTCCTGTGTACTCATGTGACATACTCTGAGCATAAATTAAAGTTTATGAGTTAGATTTTGTTGTAAGTACAAATGTTGAACATACAAGTTGATGTTCCAAGAAGACTCCTTCAAAAAATATTTAAAACAACCAAATAGTAGGCCTGGGTGCTTGTGGGATGCTTGGTACTATTAAAATGATTCATGCTGTGTAGTTACAGAATTATTTACAGATCAGCACAGTCAGGAGCTTGAATAAGCTAGAGGTTAGAGCAGTAAATTTGATGGATCTATTGTTCTGCACTTTGCTTCCTTTCTAATATGTGGTCCTATCCTCTTACAAATAGCAGAGTGTTACCCCACACGGATCTTGGCAAAACACAATGCCCATAGGAGATCATAAAATTTTAATAAAAGATAGTTTTATTAATATTTGTTAAATAGGGTTTAGACATTTCCTCTAAACCATTACAAAAGACTATTAAAATTGTAGTCAAATCTTTAATGCAATAACTCTTCTTCTCTTCAACTGTGCTCCTAATTTTTACTGAAAAAATGCTCCTTCCTAATGTACCTGTCAGGATCAGTGGCCCATTCCTTATAGTTAGACTGTTCTATACAGCACACTGGTGTGTAAAATCCCTGTCTCCTCTACAGGACATCTTGCTATTAATGTCCTATCACTGTCTTGTAAGGTTTATTTATACTTTCTGCTCCTAGCATTTCTTGGGTCTTCTTCTCATGCTTGGAAAATTAAAGTTCAGCACTGATCATGGGGTTGGTCCTAGTCCACTCCTCTACACTGCAAACATTCACACCCACAACACTGAGCATTACTAATATAACACTGGAACCACAACCTATATTACCTCATCCCACATGTCCCATAGCCACGAGCAGTCAGGTCTAAACACATCAATCAGTTTAACTCCTTCTGTTCACTCCTAGTAACATTGTTTTCACTCTGCATCACTGTGACTCAAATCCACTTTAGCCTAGACTAACCTCATTTGGACTGCTTTCAGTAACAACTACCAAACATAACATTAACATTCCTAACAGTTCCATCACCAAATGAGTGACTTTTGACAATCTCCTATTGTATCAACACAAACTCCATCATAATTGAGGACCTTTGAATCCAATAATGTATAGTCACTTCCCTACTGGTGAAAGCAACACAGAGTGGTTTTCTGTTTTATCGTTTCAAAAAACACACTACCCTTCCACTTGGAATTCTATTCTTTTATCTTCTATCCAATGTAAGTTTTTTCTCTTGTTAGATCTACAAGATTGGCCCAATGACTCATCTTCCTGTATCCATTTGGGGTCTACCTGTTATTGTCAAAAACCCACTTCACTGAACTTCTAAAAACTGAAACGACTTCACAGAACAGTTACTTGCATGAACTCTTGGATCACCGTAATTTTACTCCAAGAAATTAACCACTTAGCCAACAAAACTAAATAACCATAGCAAAGCAATTCAAACTGACCAAGGGGAGGGGCTTTGCCCTCAACAACTAAATATACTAACTCTAAGTTTGCACTATAGTGGGGAAAAGGGCAAAGTTTATCATGGTGAACAAATGTTTACCTTCACAGAGTAAAATTCCACTGATCCATGAGTTCGTGCAAGTAAGTGTTAGATGAAGTTGTACTGGTTTTTAGAAGTTTGGTGAAGTGGGTTTTAAGTAATAACAAGTAGACACATCCAGTTGACCTAGTCTTCCTCCATCTGGGCAAGAGCTTTCTGGCCCTATCATTCTCCTATGGAGGTGAGTCAGGTGCTAGGGACTGGACCAGTCTATAGATCCTGTGGACTGTCCTATCTTCATCCTTTGATAACCTGTGAGATCCAACTGTACCGAATTACTCTGTTTTTGCCGAGTTTTGGGGTCCAAATAATGAGGTGCCACAATTCCCGAGTGGCACCCTTTCATTTCCGAGTTTTTCTCAGCTTTTTTTATTTTTATTTAATTTTTCTCTTTTTGAGCTGACATCATCATGTGCGTGATGACGTTGGCTCTGTCGGGGCTACCAGCCTGTCAGAATTCAGCTGGTCTCACATGCACACTGGCTGACTCACTATGGATGTGTGTACGCTGTTCAAATGGAGAGCGTGGAAACTTTTGTACACTTGCGATATACGGATTTATTCTGGCTTGCCAGCTATTGCAAGCCATTATTTAACAGAACACTTGCGAGCCATTATTTTGTGTGAACTCACAAACAAGGTGAACAGAAAAGACTCACTGCTGCATTATTGAGCCGTTACATTTGCAATACGGAGAAGGTGAACAGAAATGACTCACTGCTGCATGGCACTCCTGGCGGTGTGTGTGTGTAAATGCCTCAATTTTAATACATCTGGTGGTTAGAGGTGCTCAGGCTCAAACCCTGTACCTTTTGTACAGGGTAAAAAGAACCTAAAGTCCATTGCCGCCACCACCACTTGTGAATTTATGTCTCATATTTTTTTATCTGTTCCTCATAAAATCTGTGTTTTGTTCAGGATTTTTGTGGTAAAGAAATCACTGAAGGGTTGAATTCACTAAATAATGACAGGCATTTAAATTTCAGTCTTTGTATTCTTTAGAAAATAAATGGTAACACATAACCTTTTATTTTAGCAATGTTCTAAGTTGATAAGTATTTAAAATTTGTCCCTATTTTGGGGCTGTAGTTCCTCATTATTGGCTTTGTCCATGTTTTTTATGCTATGACGTTGAAAGCTATGGTGAGAAGTGAGAACTGAATTCTGTATTCCCCCCATTATTGGCTTTGTCCAGGTTTTTTGTGCTAAGAGGTTGAGAGCTATGGTGAGAAGTGAGAACTGAATTCACTAAATGATAGCCATTTAAGTTTCAGTCTTCCTATCTTACAGGAAACTGTTTTGGCAAAGTGGTATGTTGCTCTGACTGTAGTACACAGGGTCCTGGGTTCAGGACTTGGCAGTGAAATGCATGGTGGTAACACAAAGTTTTATTCAAGCAACTTTTCAAAATTATACAAGCAATGTTTAAAACGTGTCCCTAGTTTTTGGCCTTTTGTCCCCCCCCCCAAAAAAAGCAAGAAGCTGTGCAAGATGCCTGTGGCTTACACTACTGTTATATATATATATATATATATATATATATATATATATATATATATATATATATATATATATATATATATATATATATATATATATATATATATATATATATATATATATATATATATATATATAGGTTTACCGACATAATGTTGAATGCTAAATGGTTGAAACTTAATTGGTTGAGCACACTATATTGAATGATCAAAATGTTGAAATAAAATTAGTCTAAACACATAATGTTGAAATTATCGAATCTTCCCATTTCTGCACTGTAGTGTGATCTCGTAGTTGATATATTTAAGTAGGGGGGTGTGAGGCTGCAGCCCCCCACATGGGGTGGTGAAGTGTGGCGTAGACCCCCTGCAAAATAGTACAGTTGATCTCATTTTGATAATTCAATGTTTTGGGTTGAGATGTTATTTTTCAACCAAATGACTATTAGACATTATGACATTCAACATTATGTCAGTAAACCTATATATATATATATATATATATATATATATATATATATATATATATATATATATATATATATAGTGTGGATGTGGAAGTAGACTTTTATGATGGAAATGTTCTGAATTGGGCAGTTTTGTCATTATTGGTTCATGCATTTTGTTTCATTGCCTACTGGGAAAATGTTCAAACAGTAAATTTAAAATGTGCTCTAACAAGTGTGCTGTATTGTACAAGGAATATCATTTAATAAAGTCAGGAAGGTGTATCAAAGAACACATGTATGTTTCTTGCTTTGTGTGAAAGGGACCGATGATTTGAAAACAGCCCAAAGGTAATTTTTATCCACCACTGGCCAGATGCATTTTCTTTGGATGTGGTGTGGGTTTCAATGCTATTTCAATGAATTTGAGTTTCAAGGGAAGAGACGTTTTAATGCCAAGTCTATTTTCATTGTGAGACAATATTGCTTTGTTTAATTAGCAGATGTCTATTAATGTTTGTGCATTGTGCTATAAAATGTAAAAATAAAATCAAAATTATCATTGTAGAAATAAAGTAGTATGTGCACATTAGTGTTTATGGTAAATAGGTCAAAATAGCCAGGTAATGGGACATTGGAATGGCTGCAGGGGGACTCTGGTGTCATATTTTGGTTGTCTGTTCTTCAGTTTGGATTTAAAAGTTGGCATCCTACAATTCCATTGGAGTGGGTGGGGTTACATAATTATGTATGCACATTTTATGTTAATTAGCATACAGATTTGTACCTATTTTTCATGGGCCTTGTCCAGATTTTTGATGTTTCCAGGTTGAGAGGTTTGGTGAGATCCACTATAGCTGCCTCAGGAGGTGCATGCAGTCTTTTATGAACATGCAACCTCTGGACCAAACTGCACATCACTTGCACTATAGGCATGCAAGGCTCTTTATTCTTCCAGCAATGCATTTGCATTTCTAAAAGTGTCACCAGTGCAACAAGCAATGCAGCCTCCCTCCCCCCATGATATCTGAGCAGGTGTCAGCCTCCCACTCCAATCCTTCCCCACCTAGTCCGTCTAACATCCATGCTGCTGGTTGAACATGAGTCGTCTAGGACACCATCAAGGCATTATCTCTCTGTGCCACAGGACTGACCTTTCTATCCAATGTAATTTTAAGCATCCCAACCATCCATCATCTCAGTGCAACTCTTTTCAAACTACCAATACTCTCCACCATTGCAGATTGTAATAGTTTCCATGGAATGATTTTACATTTCCACTTAGGACATCCATATTCCCTGAAAGTTCAATTCTGATTTTGAGGCACATTCAAACTTTTCTGTACATCAGCAGGCTAGCCTTTTCATATTACTATGTCATACTTCTAACAGTTCCTTATCAGTTCTAGTTAAGTGTACTGTTATTTTAATGTTATCAGATATGCCCATTAAATGCACTTCAACCAAAGTAATTATTTCTATAATTTTATCTGACATTTTAGGTAATGGAACTCTTGAGGGCCCATCAACATTACCATGTCCCTGAAAATTCTGCACTCTGATAGTTATAAGCTGACAATACAATAGCCCATCTCTACATTAATGCTGTGCTTTTTACGTAACTCTACTGCTCACAAGCAAACATTAATGATTATCTGAGGTCAGTAAACAACTTAAGTTTTCTTTCCAGAGGTAGTGATGAAATATCTGTACTCCAAAAATCAAAATGAAGACCTACTTGTCAGTTTGAGAAGTTGAAGTTGGGAGTTGGCATAATGATTAAAGTGTTTTCTTCACAGGCACAAGGTACAGGGTTTGATTCTCACCTTTACAGAAAATTGGCTAGACTTAAAATGGGCCACTAGCACAGCTACTCTAGTTTTTAATCATGAACTTAATGCTCTTTCTTAATGAAATAATAATTCTTGATACATATGCAATTGGTGATTCATCCTATAAAGAATAGCATGTTGACTCTCTCTATGTCACATGACGAGGCTTTACAAGGAAGTGATCATGGCAACTCCAGATCATAATATATCCACACCTTATCACAAGATAGCATTTTTTTTAAATGTTATGCAAACATTTTCTGTCAGCAATCTATGCAGAGGAGTTAACACAATTTTTTCTGGTAAGCATGAACGTCCCATTGTAATCAAGTACACAGGATATACCTGTAACTCTCAAATGAGTAGAGATGAATCTGATTCATGAATGTTTTTCTCTTTCTCTGTGGAAGAGTTATCTCCCCTTCCTGTCCATCATATGTCCCAAGTATCCAGTCTGACTCTCCAAACCTTCATGTTTGTTTTTATGTTTTAACTTTCTGTTCACCACTTGGCACACTGTTGACCCTTGGGCTTATCACTGCACGCTTCTTCCCTCCCCATGGAACCCTGTAGCTCCTTTCTGGTAACTGTTAATATATCCATTCATCTGGCAGGCACCCCATGTCCTCATAAACTAGGCTTAATGATATGATTCTTAACAGTCAGGGAGAAATGTCCAGTGTGGGGAAATGAATAGGCAGTGGGAGCCATCATGTAACATCAGCCAGTTAGTATCCCAACTGATACCTGATGCATGGATTTGCCAACTAGGACAGGGCATCTTATCACCCTAACCAAGTCACTTGGCCAGTGCAACTGTAACTTACACATTTGGTGATCTATTTCCCCATCCTCCCCCTGAGATAGGAGCACTGGCCATTGGCAGCTTCATCATATCCCCTATGTTGACCTTAACAGCAATTGGAGTCCATTTGCAAACTTTGGTCACTGGCTGTGCAGACCAATGCCTTGCCTTTGTGCCATAAGGCTGGAACCAAAATCTTGAGTTTTAACTGTCAACTCATAGTCTTTCAGTCCTTATAGCACTTGATACAAGCCACTGAGATATTAATTTTCTGTCTTTCCAGTAATCAACAAATCATCAAAATCCATGAAAAGGTTGTCCATTATTCTTTGAAAAATAGAGGCCATGAATCTCAGCCAGTTATCTGTTCTATATAAACAAGCCACTATGTTTAGACCATCATATACTTTTTACAATAATAATTTCAGATGGTGCAGTGGTGCAATGGTTAATGTTGTCACCTCATAGCAAGAGCTTCTCTGGTTTGATTCTTGGGCTGGGGTGCCTTCTGTGTGGAGTCTGCATGTCCTCCCTGTGTTCATGCAGCTTTTCTCTGGGTGGTCTGGTTTCCTCCCACATTACAAAGATGTGTCTGGATCACTTCTCCCTGGGCTTCTGCTGAAAATTGCCTTGTTCCAAGTTGGAATTTCCTAGTAAACAAATGATAAATAAAGTAAATAATCATCGGGTAATGACTGGCAATACAGATCTGCTGGGACTATTTGAGAAAATTCAGTTCCATGACCTAAAATGGCAATCATCTCCTGCACTCTAGGTAGAGGTTATGCCTCCGTGCATGCAGCCTGTAATATTTACCTTATAATTGCAACAAATATATGTGGCATTATGCCTTTTTTCCAAAAATGAACACTCATGTATGATCCAATGCACTAAAAATATATTTTGTTGCAAGCATTTCCACATTTTTATCTATACTTTCTTAACTGGTAAATAATAATGATTTAATTTTGAAAAATATGAGCACCATACACTGATTCCCCAATACTGTGTCATAACAAATATATAGTCACTTAATTGCCTCACAAAACACTTCAGCATGCAATTCATGTACTTATTGCACTGATATAAACTCCTGCAACACATTAACTCACACACTTACTTCTCCAGACTTGATTGCTGGGGTGAGCTATCACTAAGTTCAGATCCTCTGGTCCCCTGGTGAACTGCATGGCTCCATTCTTTCTATGATCAACATAATATGTACATACCCTGGCATTAATTGTGGTGGGCCTTCCTTTTCCAAAGAGGAAAATCTTGCAGCTATTTGTCTGTGTACTACCTCATGAATGGAATGATGGGTGGAAATACATGGGCCATCATCATTATATAGTTGGCTGATTGATTATTGGTTGGCTGGTCGTACCCTAATCCTACAGAAATGCAGAGTGACATGTATGAGTATATGTGCAATTTCATGAGAAGGCCATCTTTGTCTCCATGTTTTTTCTTCACAAAATCTTGCCAGCCACTTCATTGATTGCTCCATTTGTTTCTCTGGCTAATGATCTCCAGCAGAAGCTAACACTGGGTACACTCCCAGCATACATTTCTCTTCCTCTGGTCTGAGACAGGTGAGCAGGTGTTTGCCTTATCATACTTCAACCAGCCTACAACATCTCCTCCACCATCTAGGCCATCAGTCACACTCAAGTCATCCTTGCATGCCATGGAGCAAACTCTTTGGCACACCTATTTAATTATTTCCAGTTTAACATCAAGTTGTGCAGACAGCTCTTACCATACAAAAGAAGGTCCATCACTGAACATCAAAGCTAGGGTTAAGCATTCTTTTTGCTTTTGATAATATACTGAAGGCCAGAGGTCAAAGTTCACTGCTAAAGGAGAAGAGTGAAATCAAGCTAACAGAATGGTTCCACTATGACATGTCAACTTCCTTTTAGCCAGCAAGCTGTAAGGACACACACAAAAAAAAGAAAGCTAAAAAAAACAAAAGGGAAAGCACAAATTTTAGTTGTTTTTTTTTTTTTTTTTTGCAGAAGACAAGCCTTTACATCCTTAAACCTATATATATCAACTCTGCTGCTGCACCAATTCAAAGAAGGTAGAAATCTCCCAAAACAAATAAATCATTGTCACACAACTTAGAAACTGCCAGCGATGATTTCCTGTGGGAAAGAATTTTCAGCATTTATGTCTCTCATTTTTTTTTTTTTATGATACTGATGCCCAAGCAATTTCACTTCACACAACGGCAGGAGAGCCTAGCAGAAGGTCCACAAACATCATTACATTGTATATGAGTCAGACAAGACAAGGCAAAGTTTATTCTTTTGGTGGAATAAAGCATTTTCATACAAAGTAGGTTGCAGGATCCAGTATCTGAAAATCAAGGCAGAACTGTAAGAACGTGGGCTACATAGATTATTACACAAATTAATGTCACTTGATTTTGGGGATCAAACACAGAACCCTACATTAAATGTGACCTTATAAAGCCTGAAATTTACAAGCTAACAATGTGAAAATATGTGAAGGCGGGCATGTTATACATTTCATTTTTCATGCACATCACATCAGTAAAGAGTCATCGAGAAAGGTACCTCTTTCCCTGATTAAGTCATCTCCCTATCCTAGACATTAGGCCCACAACCATGAAGCACTAAATTATCAGGCAATTTTCACAGTTTGAAGCACTTACAGGCTTACTCAGTCACCCATTTAAAATATCATTTGCACTTTACTGATTTCATGCTGTGTCTTGGGTAGAGACGACTGTGGCCAATGCAGTCACGTGTTAATTACTGAAACACAAAATGATGAAACATGGCAGAAAAGCAGACCAGTGAAACAATGAGAAAATAAAATAGCACACATGAAGTCAGACTCCTGCTGTGACACAGAGAGGCTAGTTATAGCACCTTGTTTATCAAATAGCCTTTTATTTCCCTTACGAGTTGGAAAAGCTTGACATACTATAATTTCAGGGGTGACCATTGAAGCATAGCTAGCTGAAAGGGACTATTCTGTTAAACAGAAAAATCTGATTTAAAAGACCAAGAAAAGTTTGCAGTTACAGTAGCATATAAACATGCATATATATTTAAATAAATGTAAGAAGCAAATAGTCTGTTTCCATAATCATCATCATGATTATTATTATTATTATTATTATTATTATTATTATTATTATTATTATTCATGTCTTGCAAATACTTTACATTAAAGGTACACTAGTAAAAAACATGCACAGTGCACATAAGCCTTAGAATAGTAGTTTCAAGATACAAAATTCTCTCTAGTGGCTTCTTATATGTACAATGTCTGAAGTGAGGTCTGTGTCCTAGTTTCTGTTTCAGACGAATACAGATGAATGAAAGCTTGCACATGAGTGCTATTCATGCCAGTGGTTTACATGAAGTGGTTTTTGGTAAATGATTTGCAGGCCTCCATGGAAAGATAACATACACTTCACTGCCATTGACAGTTACAGTAGCGTATACCTTCACAGAAGTTACAGGAAGCAGAAACATACTGTAGCATGAAATACACTTTCACCTTTAAAATATGAGGCTCACTATGAAGCACTGTGTGAAAATCAAGCTGGACATGTTTACAAACGGCATCATATATGTTAAAGAGAATTATTTACATGCTATTTATAAGAACAAAGGTTATACAGGCTCCCTAAAATTACACACCAAAACTGTCAAGCATCTGTCAATGCCAAATCATGGAGTTTTATATATATATATATATATATATATATATATATATATATATATATATACGAAATGCTTTTGCAATAGGTTTTCAATCCTTGTACAGCTGTACCTGGTTAGTCCTTAACCGTTGCACAGTGGTGACTGTATAAAATCTCATTTTGGATCATAATTGTACAATGTCAGTGGCAGAGCTACTGAGACCTTTTACTCATTTGTACAGATATAAATCTTGGTTAAGCAGCAGTAGTACCTGTAATCAAATACTTCAGTGTAAACAACTCCTGCAGTTTCTGAACTGTGCACTCATAGTTTTGCTCCACAGAGTCACAGTTTTATACTGAAAAGAAAAGTATAAACTACAGCAAGAATCTGAGAGTTTCAGGCTAAAGTTTTTTTTTCAAACACCTTTATTGAATTATCACTTGGGACATAGGCAAATTTACATTCATATAAATGTAATCAGACTATATTAACATAACAGACATTACACTTCACATATATTGCTATATATGACCTAAGCAACATTACATAAATGATTCAATTCCTGCCTTATTTTTTTTTAAACAAGAAACATCTTTAGTAAACCATCAATTACTACACAGGCAATCATAAATTTACATACATGAAAACAAACCACATTGAATCAAACATTTTACATCACAAACCATACTGACACACTCCCAGTTCCAAACATTATACATCACTTATAATCCACCCAGTCTTTCTCATTCAAACATTACATAGCTCATTTAAGTCCTGACACCTTTTAAACCTCATTCCTCCCTTGTGTGTATTGTTCCCACAGTTGCAATTTTTTCCTATGTCATTTACTCCTACACTTTTCTAAAGATCTCAATTCCAGATGTTTTCTCTTTGTTATTATATTCACTACTTTCAGTATAGTTGGTTTAGATTTTGATGTCCATTTTCTAGTAATTGCTTTATTGGCAGCCACTATTATTAGACAAAGAAAGACATTAGCATGTCTAGGCAATTCCGATTCTGTATCATAGCTCAGAAAAATCATCTCCCCCATCAGACCAATCTGCCCACCCAGCATCTCTGACAGTGCATCCCACAAAGAATCCTTAAAGTCCGGCAACTCACTGCACTCCCAGAAAATATGTTCACAATTACCTCTTTCTTCCCCTTCACACCTCCATTTTTTGCCTGCCTAAGGAAAAATTATCTGGAGTTTACTTGGGGTATAAAAATATCTATGTAAACATTTCCAGGCAAAACCCCTAAATCTTCTAGATTTTGTTGCCTATTTGGGAGACATACATGTATCCTCCCATTGTTTCTTTGTGAATTGCTTTTCCAATCTCTCTTCTCAATCCTTTTTAACCTCCTCTGATTGATTCTTATACTTATCATGCTATATTTTATATGCTCTGCTAATTATTCCTTTTTTAAAGGCAGCTTCTGTTCTTGATTCTGTTTAAACCTCTACCAGTACAGGTCTTTCATTTGGACCTCCCTACTTCTTTCTCTTTGCATAGACTCTGATATCAGTCCTTGATAGGGAAGGCAATCTCTAACCTGCTGTCCAAATCAATTCTTGGCCTCTTCCCGTTCTATTACCTTTCCCTCTCTAGTTATTTCCTGCCAATACTTGGTTCCTTTGCCAGTTTATTCCAATAAATTCCAGCCCCTCTTGCCTATGGTCTGTATCCCTAGTTGCAGTCATCCCTACTGGCAGAGTGTTCTTTCTCCATTCCCACGTTGGTTTAGTTCTCACAATATTCTCTGCTACCTTATGGATATAATATTCTGTATGATTATTTTCACTCTCCTAAAAGGCCTGCATCCAAAATCCCAGTATCTCCTAGTTTCTTGAGCTTCACCCTATTTTATCACTCCTTTCCACTTTGAATTATAGTTTTCTGCTTGTGCTATGTAGAGGAATCTTAGCTGCGTAGCTCTGAAATACCCTTTCAAACTGGGTAATCCTAATCTGCCCTATTCTATTGGAAGAATCAGTTTATCACACACGACTTTTGTCATCTTCCCCTCCCAGATAAAGTCCTTTAGCTCTTCATTAATTACTATTCACAACTTCTCCTCTGGTTTATAAAAATATGCCTGACCTGTGTATAAGACTAAAGGGACTAAACACATTTTAAATGTTTGTATGTTATTATCCATATCCATATAATAAAGCTTCCATTTTCTCAATGTTTGTATTATCTTTTGTTTAGTCTCTTCCCACATATCTTTAGCTGCCACACTAGAATCATTGTTAATCCTTACTCCTAAATACTTCATTTTATCGTGTCCCCATAAATATGGGTATTCCTAAACCAGTTCATGTTTCTGTTCATAAATTGCTGCTAATGCCTTTGTTTTAGCTTCATTCATTTTGTATCCTGAAAAGATCTGAAACTGTCTCAAAATGTTCCACAACACTGTAATGTCTTTTTCTGGTTCAGGTACAAAATAATACCACCTACAAATAAAGCCAGCTTTTCTTGACTAACATACCGATTGTATCCTTGAATTTCTGAGGCCCTTATTTTTTTAACAATGGTTTTTCAGGCTGAAGGTTGGTAAGTTTCACGTTTTACTTAATTGCTAGAATGGAAAGTTTAGTGTAAATATTAGACAGTGAATGATAATTGACAAAATAATGGAGAAAGCATTCTGGTTATCACATGATGGCAAAACCAAAAACTTAAAAAGCAAGCATCACTATAGCAATTCAAGAGAAAACATATTTTATGATTTACCACTTTATCATTTAGGGATGTAGTTTCTAATGACGTCTCCAGTATGAAGGAGTACTAAAAAAAATGGGGTACAAGAAAATAAAAGGGAAAAGTGCCAGTGGCACAATGGATAAGGCATCTGACTACAGATCAGAGGAGTTTGGCATGGTGATTAAGGTTTTTGCCTCATAAGTACAAGATATAGGGTTTGATTCTAACCTCATATTATTGGCTAAACCTAAATTAGTTCTTCAGGGCAGTTGGTTTAATATTTGTCTGTAAACTTAAAAAAAAAAAGAAAAGTACTGAAAAAAAGGAAGAAGACATACAACTTCTTGTAAAAAATATAGTTATACATCAAATAAAAAGAAAAGGCTGCTCCAAAGCCACAAACAGTACTTTAATCAAACCAATGTGAGCGCTTTCATTCCAAAACAAGTGTGGAAAATCATCAGACATAAAATATTGCACTACATCACTTCCTTTATATTAAACAATGGTAGCAAAAAGATTTGATCCATTAAATAGCCATGAATCTGCAATAAAAGGTCCAAACTTAGTATACATTGCCAAAAAAACAAATTAAAGAAAAACACCTATTTATGTATTATACAATAAATCTTCATAAAAAAACTGTACAAAGTCTAACTATTCGTGAAGAAGTCAATTCAAAATAAAACATTTCGTAAAACATCATAGTGAAGAAAACAATAAAATAAATAGGAACATATGTACATAAATATCTCCATATAAATATATGAACCACATACGAAAAACCTTAATAAACTAAGTACATCTCTATCATAATAAACCAGCCTTTCATTTTAAAATGGGTTTAATAGATGTGTGGTCATTAAGACCTGGGGGAACAATGACATTTACAATACCTGCCAAACATATTCCCTTCTTTCCATCATAGTCTCCCAATTGCTGTCTCTAGCCAGAATACCCACTTTTTCCAAGATGATGAACTCAAATTTCCTAAAATTAGAACAAGTAATCGAATGTTTGTAAGGGGCACTACTCATACTCTTAATGGCATAGAGGTGTTGGTAAATTATTGTCCTTAAGGGACCATTAGTTTTGCCAATATAATATACAGGATAGGAAGCACAAAACTTATATAAATTACTCCCTTAGTACCACAGTCAAATTTACTTTTAACAGTAAACAGATTAGAAAAACCTTGCTAACTTCCAAGATATATCTGCATTGTTGCCAAGCCCCATAGTTTTACATACCACAACCATTGGTGTGTAATCTCGTAACTGGTGGAGCTGATGCCTTGCAGTGCAGCATTGCTGGAGCTGGTGCCTTGCAGTGTTGCATTGTTGGAGCTGGTGGAGCTGATGCCTTGCAGTGCAGCATTGCTGGAGCTGGTGGATCTGATGCCTTGCAGTGCAGCATTGCTGGATCTGGTGGAGTTGATGCCTTGCAGGGTGGCATTGCTAGAGCTTGCTCTTCTAGTGGATTATCAGTGGAAGCAGGTATCAATTCTCTGCAAAGGTTTTTCACCTCTTGGCATATCACTGTTCCTGCAACAGACTGTCATCAGTGTTGGGGGGAGGGGGGTATAGATGTCCATGCCAACTAAGGGGAAGGGGAGCCAAATCACAGATTTATGTTTAGTGCATAAAGACGACACAGTGCAGGTTCCACAAATAGCATAGAGCTCTCTAAAGCTTAATGTTAGATTCAGTAACTTCACTTTTTTTTGGAATATTTTCAAATAAAATATGTACTCTGATATTAACCATCCTGGAAAACTAAATACATTCAACTAAAACATGTACTCAAATAGTAGCTACTCAAATAGTAACTACCCTGTAAAACTGAAATATCTTCAAATAAAACATGTTCTTGAATAGTAACTATCCTTGAAAACTGGCCACAATTTTATCTCCTTTTGAACTTATTTTAATTGCAAGCCTAACATTAATAATTGTTAGTGCTGCCTAATTAAAGGGTAATAACATTTCTAACACTGCTGTACCAGTGTGCAGCAGTAAAAACAGTAATTAAATAAAAGCAAATTATAGCAGAGAAAAGTTAGCACTTTTTCCATTAGCAAAACCAATCGGAGCACTGTTTTTGTGAGTAAGAATGGAAGTTTTGGATAAATAATGAATGAATAAATGTGTGGGTTATAGACCACTATCATATAGATTTCTGTTGTTCTAGAGCCAAAGGGTCTCCCAGCCATTAATGCAATGCTTGTTGTGCAATCAAAATTTTATGTTAAAATGCAATTAATCACAAAATCCTCTATTCACACGGTTTATTGTTTCAGAAAGATCCCTGCTGGAGGAATTCCCCATATACCTTTATCACTAATGATGTGAACAGGATATTCTCTTGCAGATACTAACATAGCCGAAGACAATTTTTGAAATGTATTGTTTTTAACTAGAATGCAGCAGTTTAATGTACATGTTCTTTTGTGTGTGCTAACAGAAATTAACTAATAGCATTAACATTCACTTTCAATTTCTGCATTTGTTGGCATAGCAAATGCTTGCTGTTGCTTGTGCAAATACGTTCCATATCCTGGAATTCTCCGTTATATCAACACAGATGTAAAAATTCTAGTTTAGTGAAATGACAGGAGGGCTGTGTAACTGCTCAATATGAGTAGCAATTCATTAATGGGTAAAAAGTTGCTCAGAATTATTACATACCATCTTACTAAAACCATGGTTCAAAACACTAATGAATATAATAGAACCCACAGGTAATATCAGAAGATATATAGGTGACCAAAAAACGGAGGATGCAGAACAAACCAGTAAGCAGAAACAAAGCACCCTGAACCACTGCTAGGTAGGCACACAAATTTATTAAGCCGAACAGTTCACTCGAAAAAATAACGCTGAATCAAATCACCATACGTTTTCGTCCACAACTTCATCAGATTACACTAATACATTCAATTAACTGCTTTTATATACTCATCCAACTTTTAAAAACAGCCAATAAAAACAATCATTGTACATTGAATAAATTAATAAATTAACAAACATAAAAATCAAGTTGTGTTGCTCTATTGTAAATAGGAAACCTGTTAAGTACAGAAAAAGTGTATGTATGTTAAGACATGTACCCAGTTTACACTGTTAATAAATGTTTAAAATTTTAAAAATTTTTTAAAAATAGAAATTAAAGTAATTCAATTGTAATACACCAGGGAGTAATGTCATGAAATGCATTGAGTTACTGCCCTCTACTGACAAAGAGGATTATTACACTTTAATGTCACAATTTTGCTGATCTCATTTTTAATACAGGGGCAAGTGAGATCATGTCATTTAAACCAGGGAATTTACTGGCCTCCAACACCACTTGCCAGTATAATTCCCTGTATTCAACTAAAGTCTCCCACATACCCCTGGGATCCTTTGGCACAACCTCTAATATAAAAAACTGAAATTCAGCTTCAGGACAAGTTTTTGTGTGTTTGTACAGAGAATTTGTTGCACATTTTATACGAATATCATAGGTGTGCTCATAAATTCTCTGCTTTACCTTTCTTTCACTCTTGCCAATGTAAAAAGCATTACATTTTTTACATAACCCAACATAAATAATCCCTTTTGTGTTGCAATTCGCAAAAGTTTTTAAAGTTAAAATTTTGTTATTTCTGGCAGGTAAATTAATGGTATCCCCAGTAATCAAATAAGAACAATAATTACAAGCACCACATTTAAATACACCAGCTTTTTTGTTTGTACCTGCTAACCTTGAATTCCCTTTACTACCTCTTTCAAAAATATCCTTCAGGGTGTTCCCTTTCCTATAAATATGTTTTATTTCACCCTGGAAAATGTGATTTAAGTCAGAAACTTTAGAAAAGTTAATCCACTCTTTGTCAAAAATTCTTTTGATCACACCAGCTTGTCCATCATATGTGGTAATAATACCTGATACGAATTCATTATTTAACCCATCTGCTTTCTTGTTTGTGACTTGTTGAGTTGCACTACCTTCAATTTTACCCAATACAGGGGCAAACCTTCCCTTCCTCCCATCACTGACTTCTTTGGAAACTCTATCAATGAGCTCTTCCGGGTAGCCTCTATTCAGGAACATGTTTCTCAGGTTTTTACATTCATTACCATAACATGCATCATCAGAAGTCATTCTACACAAGCGCACAAATTGCCCTTTTATAACACTCCTTTTCTGGTGTGCCGGGCGCGAACTTGAGTAGTGCAGATAAGAATTAGAAAAGGTCTCTTTTCTATAAATTCTAGACTCAAAGCCATACTCAGTTTTAGATATGTTAACATCAAGGTATTTCAATTCATCAGTAGTGAATTTGTGAGTGAATTTTAAAAATTCTGTGGTACCGTTTAGGTATTCCACAAAGCTACCAAATTCATCTTGAGTGCCTGCCCATAAAAAACACAAGTCGTCCAGAAATCTACCATACAACTTCCATAAACTACTATATTCTGAATTCAGTACAAACTTATTCTCCCAAAAAGACATTATAGTGTTAGCATAAGTGGGAGCACAATGTGCCCCCATCGCCACACCTTTAGTTTGTCGAAAATATAAGAATTATGAAGCCCGATAAGGGTGGGGGGGGTTGTGCTGATGGATGCCATTAATTATGAGAGCAAAATGTTTGACATATTAAATGACAATACCAAATACACCAGAATATCCTTGAATGAAATTAACATTGCCTACAAGCGAATTTATGTTATTTTAAATGACTTATTAATGGATGGAGTTATTGACATGAGTACTTTTAAATATTTGCATGTAGACAAACCGAGAATACCCTCCATATTTGGGATACCAAAGGTGCATAAAGATGAAAGTGACCCACCTTTGAGAGTGATAGTGTCAGAAGGTTCGGTCACTGCACCTTTGGCCAAGTACATTGACCAGAAGATAAAAAGCTTGTTTGTGACAACAATGTTATTTTAAAAGATTCCTGGCATTTCTTAGGAAAACTAAATGAATCACTTGCAAATGAAACAAAAGGTTTTGGTACCTTGGATGTGATTGACTTATTTACAAGTATACCCCATGATGTAGGCCTTGAATGGTTCGAAGAAATGCTACTTGAATCCAAACTACTAGGGCACAATGAGTTCAGAACTGTTTTGTTATTAATGGAGATTGTCCTAAAGAATAATTTTATATTCTTTCAGGGCGAGTATTTTCGACAAACTAAAGGTGTGGCGATGGGGGCACATTGTGCTCCCACTTATGCTAACACTATAATGTCCTTTTGGGAGAATAAGTTTGTACTGAATTCAGAATATAGTAGTTTATGGAAGTTGTATGGTAGATTTCTGGACGACTTGTGTTTTTTATGGGCAGGCACTCAAGATGAATTTGGTAGCTTTGTGGAATACCTAAACGGTACCACAGAATTTTTAAAATTCACTCACAAATTCACTACTGATGAATTGAAATACCTTGATGTTAACATATCTAAAACTGAGTATGGCTTTGAGTCTAGAATTTATAGAAAAGAGACCTTTTCTAATTCTTATCTGCACTACTCAAGTTCGCACCCCCCACACCAGAAAAGGAGTGTTATAAAAGGGCAATTTGTGCGCTTGTGTAGAATGACTTCTGATGATGCATGTTATGGTAATGAATGTAAAAACCTGAGAAACATGTTCCTGAATAGAGGCTACCCGGAAGAGCTCATTGATAGAGTTTCCAAAGAAGTCAGTGATGGGAGGAAGGGAAGGTTTGCCCCTGTATTGGGTAAAATTGAAGGTAGTGCAACTCAACAAGTCACAAACAAGAAAGCAGATGGGTTAAATAATGAATTCGTATCAGGTATCATTACCACATATGATGGACAAGCTGGTGTGATCAAAAGAATTTTTGACAAAGAGTGGATTAACTTTTCTAAAGTTTCTGACTTAAATCACATTTTCCAGGGTGAAATAAAACATATTTATAGGAAAGGGAACACCCTGAAGGATATTTTGAAAGAGGTAGTAAAGGGAATTCAAGGTTAGCAGGTACAAACAAAAAAGCTGGTGTATTTAAATGTGGTGCTTGTAATTATTGTTCTTATTTGATTACTGGGGATACCATTAATTTACCTGCCAGAAATAACAAAATTTTAACTTTAAAACTTTTATGAATTGCAACACAAAAGGGATTATTTATGTTGGGTTATGTAAAAAATGTAATGCTTTTTACATTGGCAAGAGTGAAAGAAAGGTAAAGCAGAGAATTTATGAGCACACCTATGATATTCGTATAAAATGTGCAACAAATTCTCTGTACAAACACACAAAAACTTGTCCTGAAGCTGAATTTCAGTTTTTTATATTAGAGGTTGTGCCAAAGGATCCCAGGGGCGGTATGTGGGAGACTTTAGTTGAATACAGGGAATTATACTGGCAAGTGGTATTGGAGGCCAGTAAATTCCCTGGTTTAAATGACATGATCTCACTTGCCCCTGTATTAAAAATGAGATCAGCAAAATTGTGACATTAAAGTGTAATAATCCTCTTTGTCAGTAGAGGGCAGTAACTCAATGCATTTCATGATATTACTCCCTGGTGCATTACAATTGAATTACTTTTATTTCTATTTTTAAAAATTTTTTTAAATTTTAAACATTTATTAATAGTGTAAACTGGGTATATGTCTTAACATACATACACTTTTCCTGTACTTAACAGGTTTCCTATTTACAATAGAGCAACACAACTTGAATTTTATGTTTGTTAATTTATTAATTTATTCAATGTACAATGATTGTTTTTATTGGCTGTTTTTAAAAGTTGGATGAGTATATAAAAGCAGTTAATTGAATGTATTAGTGTAATCTGATGAAGTTGTGGACGAAAACGTATGGTGATTTGATTCAGCGTTATTTTTTCGAGTGAACTGTTCGGCTTAATAAATTTGTGTGCCTACCTAGCAGTGGTTCAGGGTGCTTTGTTTAAGATATATAGGTGACTCAGTCTTGTACTCTGGAAGGAGAACTGTAGTACACTGGAAAAATATCACATTTGTTTCAGAAGGAAAATGCATTAAATGTGAACTAGTTGTGTCATATTAAAATGTATGTGAATAATTCTTTAAAGGATAAAATAATAAAATTAGAAGAAACTATGTTGTGCCTCATTTTTCATGAAAATGTAATACATGAAAGAAATTTTATAAAATGAAATATAACTCATTTGTTACAGTGAAAATGTAATGGGATTAAAAGTAAAATTGAAATATGCCTAACAAAAGTGTGCACTGTTGCAAGGCAATGTTCATTTCAAAAGCTGAGCTAAATCAGAGATTACTTCCTTACTTGGACTCTTGCTTGTTGAATCTTACACATCTCTCTGAACATGTAAGTATAGAAACAAGAAAGCTTTTTCTAAAATTTGAATCAAAGTTACAGCCACAAGAAATCCTGATTGGAGCATTTACAAACAGAGGTAAGCTATTCATTTACAAGTGAGTCAATTAAGGCATTACTGCTGTCTGCCTGGAACATGCCCTTGAAACAGTTTCTTGTTCAAGTGATTTTTTTCCTGAATGTATTCTGTTTTAATATTTTATTTGCCATTTATTGTGGAAGTTCTGTTCTGCTTGCATATTTATTTGGAAATGTTGCACTTAAACTTATTTACTTCAAGTAAATAATTTTATCATTTATGTTAGAACACATGCAGATGATATTTTAATTATTAGCTAAAGAGTTTATGTATTTTACTGATAAAACTAACTGTGGGCATCTACCCTTCAAAGTGTTACTGCTTACACTGTTGTTATTTTCAACATTTGAAGCTTGGATTATGTTAAGGGTAAACTGTAATGTGTGCTCTTGGTTTGCCAATGTAACTTGCTTTACAGTCTGGGAAGGAGAGCGTTGGTGATAGATTTTACCATTTACCCCCCTTTTTCTGGAAAAGATTGTGTGACTGTGTGTGAGTGTGTGTGTGTGTGTGAGTGTGTGTGTGAGTGTGTATGTATTTGTAATTCTGATTAAGGTAACATTGCACATTGTTCTGCAACCTTACAACAACTGCCCTGGTACAAGTAGTGGGATTCAAACTCCATACAGCTGGTTCCACTGCACTTAAATACTGATTGCAGAAGAGTCGAAGTTAAAGCCTGTATCCTCTATATACCACATGCTCTATCATTTTTAATCTGTCTTTTTACTATAGAAATGTGTAGGTGTTAGTGGCACTTTTCAGATTTGTCATTATCCTTACTATGATGAGGACTTAATAGCTGAGGTGAAGACATTTTTTTTTGCCATAGTCTCTTTCTTCATTGGCTGAAACTTAAAAGAAATGACATGCGTTTCCAGCATCTCACAGCAATGATGTTTGGTTGCATTACTGACCTAGTGGCACCTCTTTGTCTTTTAAGTGGTGATCAAGCATATTGGATGGTAGAGGTTTAATTGTATTGTCTGCTGGTGGAATTAGCTGTCCATATTCAAATTTGTTGACTAAAACCATGACTGCAAACCAGAACCAAATGTCACAAAATGACTTAAGCAAAACAGAAACAGAAGAAATATAAGAAAAATAAAAGAAGCTGAGAAAAACTTCTTCAGCCAAATAAAATATGTAACTAAGGCAAGGAATATGACACACCTTATCCCCAGGGGGAGAACAATAACAACATTTCCTCTCACAATACAAAATTCATGGGGTCAAAATCACAGTAGGAAACCACTTCAGGGCCAGGAGTGAGGAATGCATTACAGGGCAAGAAAGAGGGTTAAGGTGTCTTGGAAAGCTTCATGTGTCAAGTACTTCTTATGACTACAACATAAGTCCTATTTGGTTCTCTCAGATGGAGTCCCATGACAGCAAATCTTGAGGTTTTGTCACCACTCTTTATTTTATAATATAAACTGATATTACAGCTGTTTTTCTAATCTTTCTCTCTCGCAAATATGCATGTTTCTTCTAACTTTACATAGAGCAAAGTTAGTAGCAAGTAGTATATGATAAAATCAAAAATATCTACTATTAATATGAATATGCAGATCTTTGCTGATTATTTAATTCATACTGGAGCTTACATTTTAACTTTAGCACTACACTAACCATGCAAGAAGGTCAAGCATGTCACATCATAGAAGAAATTAATCTCCTTTGTGAAGCTTGTTATTACATAGTCTTGATAATGCAGTTATTAACATCATGTCACCTTTGACAAACTATTGTTACTTACTTACTAACATATCCATTAACTTTTGATATTCTATACCTGAAATTAGGGTTTTGCCATCAATATACTTTACTGTATGTGAAAATGTTAGCAAAAAGTTTATAAAATAAAAAAATAGGAAAAGGAAGTTCTTCATGTTTTCAGTGATGTGGTTTGTCTGGAGCAAACATGTCTGCTTGAGTTTGTTAGAAAAATATGTATTAGTGTATGTATTAGTAATATGCTTAGTGCATTTAAGGTTTGAAAAGGGTTAACACATTTATTCTATTTCACACTGCATAAATCTGTACAAACTGCAGAAGCTTTCCAATCTTGTATTGTCATGAAATATGCACAGTTATAATCTTTGCTTATGCTCTGGAAATTTACAGGGAAGCAGATCATTTCTGCTTGTGTCAGGAAAATAATAAATAGATGTATCACTTCTATTAATGCTATGAGATTTAGACAAGGAGTTCCGCTTATGCTGTGAGAAAATACACAGCTGCAGAAGCTATTGATAATAAGAACAAAGACTGCTTGAAAATATATGAACTGCAATCAGCGTTTACTTGTGTCTAAGCTAGAAAAGTACCTTGAAATGTAACACATGTATTAGAACTACACAATAGAAGCTTGTAGCAGGCTAAAGCCCCCAAGGTCAGGTTGTTTTTCTCAAATGTTTTTCATAAATCCAGTCATGTCAGCAGAAAGTCTGAGTAACATCTGCTGTAGAACAATACAGAAAGTTGTGTTTAATTACGTCAACTATAGAAAGCAGCATTTTGTAGAACAGTATAAGAAGAGCATACGTCCTGTTAGTAGTTAGGCAAAATCCTGTATGTGCATGTTTTTGTCTCCTTGCTGCAAGTAATAAAAGGTGCCATACCTGAACCTTACGTGAACTGGTCTTTGAAGTTTTTTCCTTTGACAGAGCTCATGCCTTCCAGGAGGATATTAGGGTGCAGCACAGCACTCATAATAGCAATGATACCATTGAGAAATGCTTATTATCCAAGACCTGCAGATATCTGAATGTTTCACAGCAGCTGATATTGCTGGGATATGATTATTTTGCTAGACCCCCCCCCCACACCATCCATCCATCCCAACCACATTAATGTACACAACAATACAGTATACAACAGTGTGCCACCACACATTTATTCCACTCATGCCTAGGCAGGATTTATTTATTTATTTTTATTTAACATTTGTTTACCAGGAAGTCTGACTTGGAACAAAGCCAATTTTCAGCGGCGGCCCAGGGAGAATCACTCCAGATGCATGTCTTTGTAACGTGGGAGGAAACCAGAGTAGCTGGAGAAAACTCACACAAATGCAGGGAGGACATGCAGACTTCACACAGAAGGCACTCCAGTTGAGAATTGAACCAGAGAACCTCTTGCTGTGAGGTGACAATGTTACTGCTACACCATTGTGCCGTAGATTTAATTTAATCTGTATATTGTCTTGTTTGACAGCTTTTATAGACTACTGCATACAATTTTCATTCAGCAAAAAGCATTAAGTGCACACATTGCAAAGTAAATGTATTTATGTCAGCTACTGCAAAGGATTTATTCAGTTATGATGTTACTATAAGCAAGACTGAGATCAAAACAGCCTTTATTTCTGAATTACTCTGGTGGCATATACGGATAAAGCCCTGACTACTGCCCATCCAAACCAGGTCCGATTAGTGGTCCAGGCAACTGAAGTAGCAGCAGGGAGGGATGGATGTACCTGTCCTGAGTGGGAGGGTGCTCATTGATACTGCTGCTAAGGTGAAGTGTAGTCCAAAGAGGGGAGTTGTCCTTGGACATAGTCAATGAGCATAGAGGATAAGGAAAGGGAATGGGTAGAACATATAGAAGAAACACCGCTAGACAGAAGCACAGATGGCCGAGCCCTCAGGATGCCCTTAGAATCCATCACAGGCCCCAGCAATACCAGAGTAAGTCTAGGGAGGTAGGAGGATGACTAGTAGAACTGGAGTGGACCTGTGACACTGGGGGCCAGGCATCTTTGGTATCCTTGTAGGTTCATGGATTTTCACTAAGCTTATTTCAAAAGGAGACCACCAATAAGCTCAGCCACATCAGGCAATACTAGTGGGAGATTCACAATGCCCCATTACAAAGATTTCTCCACATATCCCCAGTGAGCATTTGTATCAGCTACAGTTTTGTTTGCTATAAAGTATCATTCTAACCTGTACTTACTATGTCATTATGGGCAGTGATGCAATCAACTCAGCCACTGTCATACTGTAGCTTCCTCCTTAAACATCTATTAGTATTTATTACTGAGATGCATTGAATAATCCAAGGAATATTCATATCAGAGCATAATAACCTAAGACAGCGGGTTCATATTTCAGACTGCTCTTACAAGAATTTGAGCAGTAGTAAGAGTAGTAAGTGGTACACAGCAAACATTAATGTGTAGTGATCACATGGGCAGTTCTTACAAAATAGGGCACAGCTCTGGCAGTCAGCACATAGGAGTAAGATTCTGAACCATTAATGAGTTATGCCATGTAATCAAAGGTAAGGGTTTGATTCCTTACATCTTTATTTACCTGCTGTGTAACTCCTAGCATGTGACTTAAACAGGTAGATTATCCCTCTAAAAAGATGCTACTATACAATTCAGTTGGCTTATGCAATTAACAAATGTATACAATGAAGAATAAACAAAACATCCCAACTTGTGTCATTGGATGAAACCTGTTTTGTGTAATAATTATAAGGCACATAAGAGATGAGTGCCTTGAATCATAGTAGAAATCTAGGATAAATATTCAACACTTTTTGCAAAGATGACTGGTAGTTGCTGTAAAAGTTTTGACAGGTATTTTCAGGTGAAAACATATCATACAACCTAAGAAGATGTTACCTTTAAGCTATTTAAATCAAAGGGATTTGCTAGTCCCACAAGAAAAGTTACATAACTCTCAAATGATACTTCTTAGTGTTTGCAAACAGAAGTTCAGACTGATACATACCATGCATAAAATCTTTTTGAACAATTTCTGTATGGCCTCACATAATACAAGGAGCAATATATAATTTAAACACATCATATCAACATCAGGCGGTGGCTGAGGTAAAAATTGAGGAGTTAAAACAAGTTGCAATATATAACCTTCAATACAGGACATTTTAGTTGAATCCATTAGCACATATTGAAAGATTTGAAAATATTGACCAAGAAATATAGCATATTGGGCACCTTGTCTTATGAGCAGGATTTTTACATGTCTCAGGTTTAATTAGCAGCTTAGGTGGCATGTGGATGGGTGGTAGCAGGAGAAAATTAGCAAGTTTGTCTGACTCAACTCTGCAGTGGTGTGGATTAGGGATTTGCCTCTATTGCAAGGCATCCTAAGGTCGATGCAGAAGAAGTCGTAGTATGGGGCCATAACATGAGTACTGAGAAAGCAGGTACCACACATGAAATATAGATTCATGTGGAGCTGTGAGTCAGCAAGAAGTTTAAACCATCTCATGCATGCCTTGGAGGGAGATGAGGGATTTGGGTGACTAAAACAATGATGTTGAAACTTCAGCTTCTACTCTGTGATGGAGCTGGAAACCTCCATCTGGAGGTCTTACCATGTCATTGAGAAAGTACAATGTTATAAGCATGACCAATGACCTGCAATGTTACAGGTACCAAAACGGGATGCGGTGATATCCAAAATGAGTAAGTCTACATATGTTTGGATGTAGATCCCCCAATAAGATGGCATCTGAGAAAAATATCCCAGAGTGTCAGCTCACAGAATGATTTGATATGCTTTTGACTCTGCTACTACATTGTAGTTGTGCGAGCCATGTTTCACCTTTACAGGATTTTTTATTTCTTTTCCCCAATATTCTGCAGCCCTGAAATTAGCATATATAAGTAAAGAAGGGAGTGTGGGTGACATGAAGTCTGACATGAAGTACAAGGTGGTTTGCCCTCTCCAAAAAAAAAAAAAAGTTTTATTGTGTTTGCATTTGAGGAGTATACCTTGGGTAGCATTAATATTGGAAGTCTGATTATTATTTATTGTAATGGACTCTCTGGAATAAAGCAGTAAAAGGTCCAAGCCACAGGATCACCTCTGCTATATCTAGCATAGACTACTCTTTATCCTTCAAAATATCAAGCTCAGCCCATTAGCCTCACCACCCCCCCCTTGTCCACACCATCTGCTGTTGTCAGAAAGGGATAGGTAGTAGGGTGTTTTCTTGTAACCTTACCATGTATACATCAACTGATAAGTTCACTATTTAGACAGGGCCTGTAATATTGGTCTGGTGTTGTGTGTGTGTGCAATATGAATGTGCCAGTCTGACCTGCACAGTAATGTTTTACTTAGCAGGACAGAGGTCTACTTTCAACCCATTCTTGTTGCTTTGAGCAACAACAAACTCCCTCAGGATGTAATCTTACAGGTGGACCATTTTGCTTCCTCTTTTCTTGTGTGACAGGCAAGGTGAACCCGAATTGTCACTTCTTTCCCTCCTAAGCAGGTTCTTCCAGCCCTCAAACTCAGTAATCAATCTTGGATCAATATTTGTGGTTGTAGTCAGTGCTCTTTCCCTCTCCTCCACAAAACCAGCTTATCACATGCCATTATTGGACTTTGAAAGATGGGATCATAGCTAATAAGTGATCAATAAACTATTGCTCATTTCTTAACTCTGAAAAATATAACTCATGAAAATTAGAAAACTAGGTGTTCCACAGTCATAATAGATACTTACTGAATGTGTTAAAAATCATAGACATAATTTGTCTTTACCTACTTGATGAATGAGCAAATGATGCCTCTTTTATGCTAGTTACTATCAGTGTGCATTTTCCAGAGTATTATTTTTATAATACATAATGAAAGGCTATGTCCTAATGTGAAAGTACCCATGTTGGGTATTACAGGCATGACTGTATCCATTTTTTGATAATATAGCTTTTAGAATTATGTTATACATTCTAAATGAGTATCAGTGTAGTTATGATAACTATCAGGGCAAAGCTAGGATTTTTGGAATTATCAGCCATCTTCCAGAATGTAGGCCTTATCTCCAACAAGTGCAAAGCCCTCAAACCCAAAAAGTGTAGACTGAAGCAAGAAAATATGTAGCAAACTACTCATTCTTAAAAAGGACAGAAAAATATACACCCATAAACCACAATACATTTGTAATTAAAAATAAATTTCTACTACATCTCACTGCATTAATACATGAGTTTAAGACATGTACACAGTGGCATACATCATGAGTACAGTTCTCTGTCTCCTTCTTATGATGTATCTGTGGCACTTCTGAGTACTGCCAAAATTGTCAGTAGATTTATTAAATGTAAATCACTGCTGAAGAAACGTATTGCCTATTATAATCTGAAAAGTGAAAAAAACAGCAACATTTTGTTGATTTCCATTAGATTTTAGAAAACCCATAAGTCTGACACTTAACAAAATTATAAAGAATGTATGTCCCATCACTATTTAAATATTCAAGCAGTTGCTAGTGCATTTGTCATATTTTTCAGTTATGACCTTTTCAAACAATCTGGAACAGATGTTAGTCATCATTCCCATGAAGGCTTCACAGAGGTAAGGTCACCTGATCCTCTTCCAAAGTTTTATATTTAATACTAGCATGATATTTTTTTGTGATTTTTTTTTATTTATGTTCCCATACTCTGGATAAAAAAAAAAAAAAAAATATATATATATATATATATATATATATATATATATATATATATATATATGTGTGTGTGTGTGTGTGTGTGTGTGTGTGTGTGTATGTGTGTGGCTCATCAAATGTCGAATACTCAAGAGTGAATGAAGAAAGAACAATCATTTTTAGAATTTAAAATGATTAAACATATAAAATTGAAAAAAAAAAATTGTAAGGAGCAAATCCCCTGTGCTGCCCACACCCACTGCTAATTATAGATACCAGCTCAAACACTGCACAACAGTGGAGTATAGGCAAATTCCCTTATACCGCTGCACCATGATTCCATACAAAAGGCTACCTGCAAAAACACCTTTGAAACTAGGACAGATTACTTCATCTAATTTGTGCAGTCCTAAAACCAAATATGGAAATATTTTTTGCATACAGTGAGCTTATTTCTACCCTAATTTCATTCCTGGAAAGCCATGTTTAAGCACACCTGTCTTATTAAGTTATGACCATATCCTTGTAAACCAACAGCAGTTCACCTTATGCTATTGATTGTGTGAAGTATGCTAAATTATGTGTTGAGTATAGATTGCAACCTTGCAGAATCACTGTGCACCTTTGTATGGCTTAGCCTGCCATTTAATAAAAATGAAACATTGAAGTTATATAAATAAACAGGCTGAAACTTTCCTGCTCAAAAAGTGTCACTTTATCTGCATGCCTTTACTTGACAGTGTTTGCAAACACATGCTCAGTCTGATACACAGTATTAACAGCGTTTTGAAAAGTATACATCGACTTGCTTGGATCACCCATGTTCATGTCACTCTTGCTCGAGCATAGAATCTCTAGTTGGTAGCTGCTTGTTTCATATTTGGCTGTTTCACATACAAGGGAGATGTGGATGCATTCTGGGTGGTTCAGTTTCACAGCTTCCTGAAGAAACAGTGGAACAGGTTTTACACTACCTGCCAGCGATTGTCCCTTCTCTGGTATGCAGCAATGTCAGACTGAGAATAATAGAGTAAAGAGAGGGAGGCTGTAGGTGTACATGACACTTTACCTATGTAAAAACATTTTTAACATTTACTTATATTATGATTCACTTGGGCAAAAGCTGTGAGTTTATATATGAAGGAGCTCATGACATCCGTGCTTCTGCTCCTGAGCTTTTGTGAAAACAGCTTGGATACATCAAGGAGACGTAGGAGAACCTTGTTTAACCATTTCTTGCATGACTTCAGATGTTAAAGCCAACCACTTGTAAACATATGCTTCCTTTTTATGTCTGCATATTGTGTTATGTTCTCAGTCTAGGTAACTTATAGGAAGTCATAAGTTAACAGGAGTTGCTTGATTATCAAAGGAATAAGCAATTACTTTAAACAGATAAAAAAAATTTATTTCATAAATTAGACAGTAGCTGAAAGCTAAATACACTGCATTAAAGGTTGGCTGCACATAGGAAGGTTTAAAAACCAAGGTTAATATCATGAATACTGACTTATTATACCATGCAGACATAACTTGTTTGTATATAAAGTATTCAGTTTGCAGTTATGTCTCTACAGAAATGTATCTGTGTTGGCCCACTGACTGAATTCCAACAGTTTATAAAGGCCGGTGAGATCATTCTCCTTAACCCCCACCTTGTTTTTAAAAGGGAAGATTAAGGGGAGATACCAGTGCCTCTTATAGTTTGTGCATGTGAATTTGTAAATAAACCTTAAAGACAGAGGTACAGCATTAATATTAAGCTGAAAACACACTCTGTAAAACTATAAAACCTTCACAATGTGCCATCAGTTTTCAAGACTAACAATATACTAGAAAATGTACAATCAAGGCAAAGAAGAATGATATTGAGAACAGGGATCTGTAACGGCCTGGATCATTAAAGATGAGTCTATATTATTTTGTCGAAAGACATTTCCATTGAACACTTCTGCATTGACAACAGACTAATGAAATTCACTTCCATGAATCACAGAATTTTTCCCAGGACAATGAAACAATTTCCCTGAACCACAACGGAACACACACTGCACTAAATCAAACCCACCTAAGTGGGGGGCTTTGCCTCCCCACCCCCCAACTATGTATACCAACTCCTAGATTGCACTACAGTGGGGAAATGGGCAAAGTTGTGGAGATGGCCAACTACTTTCTTGTCCTAGGAAAAACTCAGCTATTCACGAAAGTGTCCGATGGAAATGTCTTTTAATGAAATACTATGGAGCCATTAAAAACAGCTATCTAACATTCACCTACAAAAGTCTGCTTCCTATTCTATAAGTACATACATTCTTCCTGGGAATAAACTCTTATATCACACACTGTATTGCAAACTGGCTCACAGAACGAGATCTGTCACCTGTAGAGTCTCCCAGGGTTCTGTCCTGGGACCTCTCGTGTTTGCCATCTACTCCTTTGAAGTAAAAGCCAATACCAAAGGGGTCTGGCTGACTTATTCTGCAGCTGACTGCGAGTTAGGCGCAATTATTGAATCTCAAAGTGACTTAACCGTCCAGCAGGAAGGTTTATCACATTGACAATATGCCCCCAGGGAACTACCACACTGACAATATGCCCCTGAGAGTTGATGGATTTGTTTAGGATTTTTGAACTTATGTGGACAATGACCTAATGTTTGACCAATATTTGTTCACTGTTGTAAGAAAGTCCTATATTGTGTAGCTTATAAACAAAGGGATTTTGTTTTGTAGGGATCTAAAGATGTCATTATTTCAATTTACTCAGCCCTCTTTAGGCCAGTCATTTTGGCATGTATCTGTCCAGACACATGCAACAACTCTAACACCCACAGATATACCTTATTAAAAGGATACAAGGCCTAAAGAATATGTCCTACTGTACATGAACCACCTCAAAGGCCTGTCACTATACTCAGTATCCTACAGGCTGCCAAGAGGTGACCTGTGTCTAGCATCATCTAACCCACTACACAAGTGAGAAAGTCAAATGCCATCACAAATATTCAGTCCACAGATCTAAACCTCTTCTGCAACATCAACAGAATGGTTTGGAGGGACAGATGTATCTCACAGAGAATCATTTTTCTGTTATGTAATGTATTTGTTCTTATTTGAGGAGCTTTTCTCAGGCCTCAATTGAAAATGAGAGAAAACCCAGTTTGAATTTCCCAGTATGCAAAGAGAAATAAAACAATGGTAATAATAAATACAAATACCATGACTCTGGAACAGACTCCCCATTTACTTAAAAGTAAGCTCATCCTTATCCATATTCACATACATGGATGGGTAACATCCAAAGCCTAAACAACAAAACGTCTGAACTTCACACATGGTTGGCCCAACACAAACCTCACATACTGGCCCTATCAGTAACCTGGTTAAAACCTCATATCAATTCCTCTGAATTTCTCCCACCTCAATACAATATCTATATGTCTGATAGGAGACCCAAAAAAGGTGGTGGGGTGGCTATCTTTTACTCTGTTGCACCGACACTAACACCTATAGACATTACCCTGCTTAGTTTCTCCCCTGCTGAACTACTGCTCCTAGACTGCCACATCAATAACTATAGGAAGTTTGCTATTGCCTCTATCTATATCCCCCAGGTAAAAACATCCTTATCCTTGAACATACACTGTGCTGGATAAACATCTCCATCCCCTATGAAACCATCATTTTTGGAGATGTTAATATAGACTGGAACTCCCTTATTGGTGACTCACCTGAACATTTCATAAACCTGTATGGATTCTCACAACTGATTACTACCCCTACCCACTACAGTAAAAATACCCCTACCCAATACAGTAAAAATGCTACTGGTTCCACAACTGACTGGATCTTGACCAACTCTCCAAACAACTATTGTAACCCTTCTACCCTCCCTGACTCAGTTAGTGAGCATTCTCCCATCTCTATCTTAAGACACTCTCCTCATCTCTCTAAGCCCCATCTCTACAGAGATTGTAGGAAACTAACTTTTCCCCTGAAACCTTTAACTATAGACTCTCTGCCATCAACTGGTCTTTCCTAAAAGCTCTTCCTCTCAATGATGCTGTTACTAAATTCAACCACATTTTCCTTGATGTCCTAAACACTCTTGCCCAACTTACAAAATCAGAATGAAATCTAATATTACACCCTGGCTCTCCAAAGCTACTCATGTTTTGATGCATGAAAGAGATGCTCTATTGAAAAAATGGCAAATGACTAAAACACCCACCTTTCTCCAAGGTTATAAGCAACTCAGAAATCATGTAAAAAAACGTATTATTTTAGATAAATGGCACTATTTCACTAAATTTCAAAGCTCTCACCCAAATGACCCCCAAAACTTCTGGAGTACTATCAACTCCCTGCTCCACACTGGTTCTCTACCATTCCTAACCGTTTCTCCTATCACTCCTCCTCGGAAACTGCAGACTTACTCAACAAACACTTCTGGACAGCATCTCTAAACTCCTACCCTCTGGTAACTCTTCTCAACCCAACTCTTCTGTCTCACCCTCACCTCCCCATAAACCTCTATGCTCCTCTGTCTCTCAACCTTTTAATTTGCGACCTGTTTCTTCTAAATATATCAAATCCCTGCTTCTTAAACCAAAACCATGCTCTCCTTCCACTGACAAATTCCCCCCTCAGTTTCTGAAAATTGCTGCTGACTCTATTGCATATACTGTATCTATCTTAATCAACTGCTCCATTCAGGAATCTACCATACCAGAAATATGGAAATCCTTTTATACCACTTCTCTGCACAAAGGTGGCAACTCTGTTGAACCCTCTAACTATAGACCAATCACTATTCTCTCACTGCTCTCTAAGATCCTTGAAAAATGTATACATACTCAACTAGTGTCCTGTCTCATTCACGAAAATCTACTCACCCCCTCTCAGCATGGTTTCCACCCTAAACACACTACCTTGACTGCCTTACTATCCTTTACTTAAAAGGTTGCAGAAGCTAGGGACAACAACTTCCTCATCTCCTGTCTATTTCTTGATCTCTCTCTAAAGCCTTCGACACTGTGTCTCATCCCATTCTTCTTAACAAACTCTCAGAACTAAACCTCACTCCTTCTACTTTTGGCTGGTTCCAGTCTTACCTTACTGGCAGAAAACAAGCTCTTAGATGACAGCAGGCTTTATCACCCTTCTTTGCTGTTAAAATAGGGGTACCCCAAGGGTCCATACTTGGACTGTTCCTTTTCAACATTTTTACCAACAACTTACATTTATCCTGCAGTCTCTCATCTGTAATACATTATGCAGACGACTCTACTATCTTATCTATCTACAATATTATCTCTGAACTACACACACTAACACCAAATTCCTTTATCTCTGTTGAAAAATGTCTCAGAAACAATCAACTAATCCTTAACCTTCAGAAAACTCAGCTCATTCTCTTTCTACCTCAGACACTCTCTGACGTTAAATCCAGCTTTTCTCTTTCCTCCCTAAATGGCACCACTATCTCCCCTGCCTCACACATCAAACTTCTTGGGGTAATAATTGATGGCCAACTAAAATTTGACTTGCACATACAACAGGCCACCAAAACACCCACCAAAACTTGGACTACTTTATAGGAACAATAAATTCCTCACTACTGCCACTAAACACACTCTTGTGCAGGCATTTCTATTACCTAGTCTTCTATACACTTCCCCCATCCTTACCGATATCCAAACTACCTCAATGTAGAAACTGGAACAAACATACAACAAAATTGCCAGATTTATTCTAAACCAACCACCCTCTTTGCATCACTGCCTCTCACTAAATGCACTTCAGTGGCTGGAATTTCCACACCTTGTCCTACAATCGCAAATCCATACTACTTTTCCATACTCAACAACCCCTCTGCCTGCCCTGCTCTCATCTCTCTTGTTACTCTCTACACTCCCTGGCCTCTCCGGAGTGCTGATCATCATCTCTCAGTTTATAAACCCAAAAGAAATATTGGCAAACTACTTTACAAACATTCTGTCTCACTAAATTGGAACAAACTCCCTCGCCATATCAAATCCAACCTTTCCTTTCCCTGTTTTAAAAAGGAGCTAAAATCCCACCAACTAAACTTGAAATTATGCCGTTGCCTTGACCACACATAGTCTTAGTCTGTCCTACTGTATAATCTGTTACATCTCCTAACGTTCTTTCTCTGTTTTTAACTTCTGCTTCCAATAACCTCCTAAACCTTCAGTTCTACTACTATAGCTGACTATAGCCCCCTCCTTCTCTCACGCTTCTCATTCTCCACAGTATCCCCCCACTTCCTATCAATGTCTAGACACTGTCCTTCTTTTGAAGAACTATTATCTTTTTGCTTGTAGTCTTATATGTAGTAAATTTTAGGCCACTGCTATCAGTGCATCTCTTAATATTCATAATATTTTTCTTTTGTTATTTATTTATTTATATTTGTTGACCGGGAGTGTCCAACTGGATGTAGGTCCATTTTCAGTGGAGGCCCGGGGAGAAAAGCTCCACAGTTAAAACAAACAGACAGTAGTTACATTGGATTACATAGCGATTAACAATTTACATAGTAATTACTTACAACATATTTACAGACGAATAACATAGTACATCAGTAGACAACTAGAATCTATCTGTGAAGTACATAACAGACATTAACAAATGTTACAATAAGAAGTTCCTGCTGCATAATAAGTACTAGGCTTATGAGCATCTGAGCTTGCTATAATCAAGGTAGTTAGTGGAGTGGAAAGAAACGTAGTGGTTGGATGGGGTGGGTGATATTAGAGTGGGAGTTGCAAGGGCATAGCCAGCATGTTTTTAGGTGTGCTTTTAGTAAAGTTTTCTGAAGTGGGTGCATGATGGTATGGAGGTAATTGTGGGTGGGAGGGAGTTCCACAATTTGGCTATGGCGCAAGAGACTAGTGCTTCACCAGCAGAGTTATTGGCTTTAGTGATCTGCAAGTGATTTTTGTTGCTGGATCTTAGTGGTCTGGTGGTGCGATCGGTTTGGAGTAGATTCTGGAGGGATGGGACATTTAGTGGATGGTTTACTAGTTTGTTGGTGAGTGAGAGTTGATACCATTGAAGGAGGTGAGGGAGTTCAAGCCAGCCCAGTTCAGCAAGTGAGAGAGAGTGGTGACTACGGTAAGATGCCCCTGTGGCGAATTTGGCGATTTTGTTGTAGCCGGTCTCTAGCTTGTTTAGATTGCATTGCCTTAGGTTGGTATATATTGGAGAGGTATAAAGTGGGGGTGGAGATAAGGTGAGAATTTGCTATTGAAATCTTTGCTGCTTTGGTGAGAAGTTGCTTATTTCTGTATAATGTTCCTAGTTTTTTGTGGACTTTTTTTATGGTCATGGATATGTGAATGTCAAATTTTAGTTTATTGTCTATTTCCACTCCTAGCAATTTGGTGTGTTCAGTTGGGTATATAGTGGTGTTGTCTTTTGCTGTGATGTTAAAGTGAGAGTTGTTTTGAGTATGTTTGTTTGTTATGTTTTTCTCTTTATAATTTCGTATTTGCACTTATTTTTAATAGTTTTTTGTCCTGTATGTTTATCTTTGCTTATGATTGCTGGGGCTCTTCCCCCTTGGGTCTTCACTGAAAATGGGTTGCTTATTATCAATGCAATGCAAATAGTTAATAACCTTTTCTGTTTTACAATTATTTTGTATTGTGATTGTTATTTAATATTTGTATATTGTCACTTTATATTTACTTATGTTTTCTGGGGCTTTTACCCTCGTGTCTCCACTGAAAATGGATTTGTTTACAAACTCATTTGGACTAACCCAGTTAACAAATGTGAAATAAATAAATAATAGAAAATGTACCACAGCCCCCTGTACTGCATAGAGGCAACTCCTAAATGCTTTATCTCATGCAAGTGTCCCCTCAAATTATCTACAGTATGTTCCCAGTCATTCTCACTATGGGTAATTATATGACTATCACCAAGCAGGATAGATATTTTAAAGGACTAAAAGGGAAATTGGATAGGCTTAAACTAGCCCATTTAGATAGCTAGACAATACTGGCACTTGTGCAGGTGGAGAGGAAGCTTGATGGGCACTGTGGGATCAAGAGAGAGAAAAAAAAAAACAAGTTTGAGGTGCTAAGGATGATTAGAATGTTGGGGCTATCAGTCATTTTAATGATTTTTTTAAGTTGTGTTTTACACACTGATCTTCAAAAACCTATCTTAGAAAAAAAACCTGGGGTCAGTAATGAACATTAACATAGATAAGTTACTTACAGATGTCACTGTAAATCATTATCAGAAATAACACTGATGGTGTTTGCACATTTAGCAATGATGACACTATTACCTTTTTTTATTATTTATTTATTTATTTATTTATTTATTCAATTAGTTGTGTTTTGATGACTACGGTACCCAGCTGGATTGTAGCTCATTTTCAGTGTAGGTTAAGGCTGTAAAGCTGCTATATACAAATAAAGTTTGTCAAGTGTACATAAATTAAATTATAATTTAAATAATGCAGATGTGATCTTTATATAAGATGACTAAGTTAGTCAATTGTACTGCCGTATATAAAATAGTATCTTCAACAACGCATGGAGTGGAGTAGTGAAACACTCATGCCATGGCTGGAGGTAATAAAGTCTAGTTGAGGTAATGAATTTAGAAATAGTGTAAAAAACAGAATTATAGGGGAGAGGGGAGGTGCAGTGGTTGTGTTATATTGTGGTATTAGTATAGGGGAGTGGGGAGGTACAGTGTTGTATTATATCATGGTATTATTATAGGGGAGTAGGGAGGTGAAGTGCTTGTGTTATATCATGGTATGTAAAGCAGTTGCAAAAGACATCTTTGAGGAATTTGAACTGGCAAATTCTAAATTGCTTGTAGTCTTTATTGCCTCTAAGAATGACAGGAAGGGTCCCTTAGCTTGTAAGACCTAATATTAGTAAGAAGTAGATACTGCAGTGGAGTTTGTTTTGGGAATGTTGTATGCCTGTAGCATCAGTGAAACGTGATTTCAGTTTGAATTAGTGGATGGGGACTGTTACTCTGTAGTACAGCTTTACGAATTTACAGAAGAAAGGATGGAGAAAAGACCTGAGCGCAGTTTAACTAATGACGTCCATCAAAGCCAACTTCAAGGCCAAAATAGTTTTTCAGACTAAGGATAAGTATAAGGCATTTTTTACATATGCAGCCTTAAGGGAAATACCCAAAAGTGTGCTGAAATAATATTAAATGAATCTTCCTATACCATACTGGAGGATATTGCAAATTTGCTGGCCAATAATTGTATCTCCTATTTCTCCACCCTGTCATCATTAGTTACCCCACATGAAATACCCGCTACCATTTCTTGCTGTACTGTCACTAAAGAACAGGGCCTCACTGCACTCTACAAAGCTAATAAAACTGCACTGATGCATCCTGATTATATCCCAGGATGTCTCCTATTCAGACATTGCCTCTAGATTTTGTCCCTAGGCAATGGAGGACTGCAATGGTCATCCTTCTATGCAAAAAGGGACACAAACAGACCCATGGAAATACATACCTATAAGTTTGAGTAGTCTTATATGTAAGGCCATGGAAAGAATTATCATGGACCTGATAAACAAAGACAAAGGAAATCTTCAAACACTGGACCCATCCCAGTTCAGTTTCATCAAGAGCAGATCATGCTTATTTAATCCGGTTGACTTCTCTAACAAGGTTACTACAGCCATGAAGGAGGGAAAAATGATATATACTGCCTACCTCACCCAGAAAGAGGCATTTGACACAATTCCTCATTTTGATATTGCAGACAAACTCACAAATTTAGCATAAATCTCTATATCACCTGATAGATAGTCAAATGGCTCACAGATAGGACACATGAAGTTTGGGTAGGGGTATCCACCTCCACCTAGAGGCCAGTTACTAGTGGTGTCACACAGGGCTTGGTACTGGAACCTCTCCTGTTCAGAATGCAATTCTATGAAGTCAAGACAAATGTGGAAAACTTTTGATTGACCAAATATACTAATGACTGCAAGCTGGTTGCAATTACTGAGTCCCCCAAAGATGTAGATATCCTCCAGGAGGGTTTTACACAGAGAAATAACTGATGCCAGAGCCATGACCTAAAACTCAATGCAAAAAATGCATAATTATACCCTTTGGGAAGACAACTAACCCTACAAATTACAACATCGATAACCCTCCCCCTAGCAGTAGATCCAGTGGTAAGGGACTTGGGATCTCAGGTTGAGAGTACCTGAATTTTGATCACCATGTGGCCATGGTGGTGAGAAATCCTTTTATGTGGCACAACTTTTAATTAAGTGCATGGTATCCAGATCTAATGAGATAATAGCCCCACTATACTCAGCCCTCATTAGACCATTAATTGAGTGCAATGTACCCTATGGCATTTACACCACCAGGCATTTGCAACACTGGAATGGCCACAGAGCTTCCTCATTAAAAGAATACAGGCATACATGACATGTCGTATGTGGACTACCTCAAAGCCCTGCCCCTGTTCTCAGTATCCTACAGATTACTGTGGGATGATCTATGCCGAAACTACAAGGCATTCTCTGATCTAGTCCTGGTGGATTTGCTGTACATTCATGAAAGAATCAGCACCAAAATTGCTGGATCAAAGGATCTAAATCTTGTCTGTGACATAAACAAAACATGCTGGAGGGATGGATATGTGTCTCAGATATTACCCCTTCTCTGGAACAGACTCCCCGTTTTTGTGAAACAGAGCTCTTCCCTAACTCTATTCAAATGCAGTTCAGAAACATGTGTGGAAATCACAAATGTTTTTCTGCATTTTCACCTGTGTCCCTTATGGATAAGGTAAGGCTCAGGCATATACCAAAGCCGTGCTAGTCCTTGGGCATTAATAATTGGGAAAACTGGAGCATGACTGGCTAGGTTTAAAAGGCTCTAAGGCCATTAGCCTAGCAACCTCCTGTGATCCTATGATGAATGGCAATCATGAAATCTTAGAGGCATGTGTTTGTCTAAGGTGGTTGTTGATTCCACTACATTACATTCCCCTTCATTCATTGGTCCAGTCTCTAATTACTCACTTAATCTAGTTCATGGTCACAGTGGACATCCCAACACTCAGTAGGTAAAAGACAAGAGTGGGGTGCCAACGCATCGAGCATTCATATACACATGGGACATCCTTACCCCCCCACACACACATACACTTATGGGCAACTTGCATGTCTTTATGATGTGGAAAGAAGAAAGGGCTCCTGGCAAAACCTACATGGACACAAAGTAGAGTTATGTCAGGAAGCTTAGTAAATAATATCGAGAGGCAGCAGATGTGGTCTAACCTCCATCTTGTCTGTATTCTAACTGAAATCTCCAGAACTTCTGTGTACCATATGGCACCCTAATCACTGTAGCCAGATCATTAGCCTTAAAACTATATTCTCAAGTGTCTAACAGAATGTCATGTGGACTTCACGAAGAAATCACCTAGCCAAAAAAAAAAAAAAAAACTGAAGAGCCAAGTGCTTTGATCAGCAGCATTAACCACTCTGCCATTGTTTTACTCCCCTCCATTAGTTGAAGAGACTTGCTGTTTATCATGTCCCCACTCCTATTCCTAATGCCTGCATGACATTCATATACCTCCTGGCCCTTAGCTAATTTTCATAGTCAGTCCCACTTGTGTCACTTTGACACCACAACTTTTTGCTGAGTTCTATCATTCCTCCCCATTATGTAGCCTTTCTGATGTTCACGTTCTCTCTTATTTATGTTTTCACTCTCTGTTTAAGCACAGCATTAATTGCATAGTTGTCTTCTGTTGATATTGTTAAAGAAAGTGACATTTCTGTTTTATTTATTTTCTTCTTATTTATTTATTTATTGCATTTGTTTACCAGGATAGTCCAACCAGGTAGATAGTTTCCCTTTTCACCGGATGCCTGGGGAGAAAAGCTGCAGAAAAATTCCAACATTACATAAAGAAGAAAGAAATCAGTGGTATTACAAGTAATCAACAAATAAACAAAATCTAAACAGAGCGTCGTTAATTAATTGCAGCATCATGAAATGAAATATAAAATGTTTTCCGGTGAGAAAAGCACTAGGAAAAAAACACATTACATAAAGAACATAGTAAGCAGAGGTATGCAAATAATCAACAGAGATATAAACGTAATCAGCAAACATACAACATTTAAATAGAATATCTCTAATAGCAGAATCATGTCAAGAGCTATGAAACAATTGGAAAAAAAACTTTGTAGAAAGCGAAAATGAGGAAAATGGAGGATTAGTATTAAGAGGTGAGAAAGTGTGTTTAAAGAGAGGTAGAAAGAAGAAGAGGGAGAGGGTGGACCAGGAGGATTTTGGGCCAGTAACTAAGGGCATAGTACTTGGAATGCATAGGGAAAAGTATGGCGCAGGAAATTTATCATCCAGGAGGTTTGCATGTACAGAGCCAGGTATTCTTTAGGTATTCTCTTATTTGTGCCTTAAAAAGTTGGTGTTTACTGCGTTTCCTAGATTGAGAGGAAGGGAGCTCTAAGTTTTGGCCAGGAAAGAGGAATACAAAGAGTCACCAGCTGAGTTATTAGCTTTTGTAACAGATAAAAACATTTTGTCAGTGGATCACAGCTGTCTACTTGGGTTATATAGTTGCAGAATATTTTTCAGGAGATTTGTGTGAATAATAGATGAGTTTAATGGAAGTGACTAGTTGGAAAGTGTAAATGAATGCTTTAGTTCTAACCACTGAAGTTTTTTTTAAAGTCAGACAATGTGTTCTATAATGATGATCGGTGGCTCTGCCCCCCTGTACCACCTTACTAACGGGTGCTAACTCTAACCCTAATGCTGCCCCTTTTCCCAAACCTAACCCTACACATTAATGCCATTAAAACCTTCCTGTAACACTGCCACTTCAGAAGACAGACTTAGTCACACAAACATTCACAAACACACCAAAACAATACTATTTCTATCCTTTAACCCTTACCATAAAATACACAAACTCACACACATACAACACTCATCCTTTGCTCATCCCTGACCCTAACTCATACACACACACACACACACACACACACACACACACACACACACACACACACACACACACACACACACACACACACACACACACTCACTCACAGACACACACACACACACACACACACACACACACACACACACACACACACACACACACACACACACACACACACGGTCTCACAGTCTCACACTGCACCCCACCTACCTGCATCAACATTGCATACCATCGACATATCCACTGTTCAGCCATCTGTATTGTTGACACACTCTGGGGCAAACATACTTTTGGTAAAATGCAGGGGACCCATATATATATATATATATATATATATATATATATATATATATATATATATATTCCTAGGGAGTAAGCACTGGGGATGCTTACCTGTAATTTAGAACTGCATTAGCTCAAGAGCAATTCCAAAAGTGGATTTCAATGGATATAGATAAAATACTTGGTACATCTTGCCATGTGGATAATATTGTCATCTGGTGGAAAACACTGAGTATGGTCCCAGACTACATACTGGGTTAAACAGGATGCATAGAGCAGATATCACAACAAACATGGAAATGAGTAACTTGAGTAAAAGTGAAGTAACATGTTTGTGTCACATCTTATTTGCTAATGGGGGGATGAGATCTGACACAGAAGAAACCAATGTATTCCAGATACAATGTTATAGCTGTTTGAAGCTACCTTGAAATATTTAATCAGCTGTGGAACTTTATTCAGTTTTTTGATGAAAACAAACTGCCGCTGAGAGAGTTGTTCTAAAAAAAAACTGTTGGCACTGAGGTAGTGCCCAGAACAAAATGTCCAACCAGTTAACCGGTTGCACTCATTCACTCCTGTGTTGATTATGTATGATCCAGACAAAGCAATGTAATTGCCTGAAGGTGGATCTCCATATGGATGGGGCAATCTTGTTCCAGAATGATGGGAGTGGTGGAAACATGTTGCATATGCAATCTTGCTGTTGTCTGAGACAGGACAGCAGTGTGTATAGATAGAAAAGAGGCTTTGGGCCTCATCAAGAGATCTGAGTGATTTAGAGACTTCCTTTTAAGTCAACATTTTCCGCTAAGGACTGATCATATACCTGCAGTGAATTTGTTGGTTAGCTAAGATATAGATGAATTTCCACCCCGGATCCAGAGATTCCATCTCAGTTTTATCAGCTGCTCTTACACTATTTGCCATACTTCAGGCATTTTTTTGGCCACTGATATTTTGTGTCTTGCACCAGAGACTCCAGATTAGAAAAGTAAATGAGTTACAGGTCTAATGGAAGATTTCAACATCTAAATGGATTTTTTAATGGATGGCATGCCAGCAGATCAAACTAGTTGAACTCTGAGGTCACATACATGACAATACTGCTTTTTCTGAGATAATGAAGTTTTGTCAAAATGGATGCAGCAAAAGCAACAGACCAAGTTCTGAAACAACTGTCGCAAGAAAGGACATTTCTCATTGTTCATAGTCATCTATTGATGAAAGACTGTAAGGGTGGTATTATCTTCAGCGATGCACAAACATATCATTAACAACAGTCAACATGAGGTTGTGAAATGCAAACAAAGGAGTAGAGATGTAGTCTGTTGGACAGTTTTAAGAGGTCAGAAAAATTGTCCCAAACTGCAGAGAATATATATCCAAGAGTAAGCCATTCTCACAGAACTATTAATATCAAGTGGATTGTCAGAGAGCAATCTTGACAAAAAGTGGGGGCAGCTGTATTTATCCTCAAGGACATTAATTGATCACTAGTAGTGGTACACAGTTTTCAAGATTTGTGGAAATATCAAAACTAACTCCCAAAAGATAAGATGATGTGGTAGTGCTTAAAATGTTTCTGTATGCTAGGCACAGAATCCCTGAAATATTCTTATCTATAAATGAAGCTCCATTTTCAAAGCATAGATTTGCTTAATTTTCAGAGAACTATGGGCTCAGACATCCCAACAGTCATTTAAATTTAACTACAGCAAAGGGGAGTTTGAAGGACAGATACAAATAGTGAAGCATCTGCAAAAAATCTAAAGATCTGTAGTTAATTATACTTACAGAAGTAATAATTGTCTAATGGGTGTAGCGCAGTCCAACTCTTAATGGTGCATAGACATCACACCACAGTGTCTCAAATTCCTTCCTTTATCATCCCTGAACTCCTTAATCAGTCAACTGAAACAGATACAGAGAATGAGAGAAGACAGAAATATGCTGCATTCTTTAAAATGTGGCATCACACAAGAGACTTGCGCTCATTTACATCAGGACAGGAACTGTGGATTTTCTTATCATTCACCCCAGTAATACTTGACATAAGGGACTCAAGATCATATTAAAATAAACAGAAACAATTTATACCACTAAAAAAGACTGGGAGACATACCATGGAGAGATACTGAGTCAATTAATGTCATTAACCAGTTTGTGGAGAGAATTCCAAAGGATTATGTTCTCAACCAGCCTCTTGTGAAATATTCACCCACTGTTACAATGACACAAGGTATTGAAGCACCGATCAAGCTAAAAGAGTTGATTTAAAGAAGCAGTGCAGATATTTTTATCTTAGTCACATCATGCTCATTTTTGTACTGATTAACTTAATTATTAGTATAGTACTGCTGCATTTTTCATGGGTTTCAAATAGAATAAATTATTATGTGAAATTCATACTGCATTCATAGAAGGGGAAAAATCAAAAATGCCTGCACAAAAAGCATAAATGTTGTAGTATAAAGCATGCAAGTAAAAGCCAATAATCTGGAGACGTGGCATAATCTACTAGTCACGGCAAGGAGAAGCCAGTACTCTCTTAGGTAAGCGGATAACAGAAGTTAAAGAAAACTTGCAATACTGAAGTAAGTGTTCCAGTTTTGTTCTGGTTCTTGTGATATGAATGTTACCAGTTCCTGTCAGAGAAGTGAATCCTTTATCTGCCAAGTAGACACAACAGCAGAGAGGAAAATATTCTGAGTGGATAGCAACTATGGCTACAGTATATTTATTTTTGCAAATAGCTTACGATTCCTCCATCTAAATGTGCTATGAATGGCTTTTTAGCAGGTTAGGGTTAATATATTTCAGAGCAATTCAATGAAAGAAGCACAGACTCTGTTTCCAAGACAGTCAAATATGCAGAAACTCAAGCCACTGCCATTGCAATGAAATGCAGAAATAAACTACCTCATTAATTACTTTGTGACTCCACCATATTATGAGAATACTGACCACTTTGTGAGAATAAGACAAATAGACTGAACAACAAACTCATGCTACTCTGGCAGTTCTCTTCATGTCATTTTGGAGTGTATGAAATTAAAATGGAATGGTAAACATTTTGCATCTTTGTTATGTTGGCATAGCACGTAATAATCAAACAGGAATATCTTCTCTGTTTTTAACTGGAATTTTCCTTTTAGAGTTATACAGCTTCCTTACAGTTGCTGCTGTTAATAGAATTGTTCTCATTTTCCTAATTGTTGCATCTTAACAATCAAGCTAGAGCCAGCACTGTAATTACTGAATTCCCTGTGCACTCTCTTACCAGTACTTGTATTTGGAGATGAAAGTCCACTGCAGTTATAATGCCCATTGTTTGTTAAAAGACACTGGAGCATCATCATGTGTGCTCTTAGTTTGTGCTCACAGTTTTTGCAATAGTTCAAAGCCAAGGTCTCTTATATAGCTGATATTTAATTAATGCTGCAATATTTATTGTATGTGCATAACGGTCCAGCAACATCTGAAAAAAGATAGTTAACATATGTGAAGCCCATTCTATTACATCTCATCCCTGAAGATTGTATCTCCTCACTTTCTTTTTGTAAATAAGAAACAACTTAGTTAGAGGCATCTTCATTATAGGTTCTTAAGCAATATTCTCTAGCATTCTTTACCAGTGGTGTAAATCAGTTCACTAAGTTGTCATTCTGCGAGTGATAGCAATATTCTCTAGCATTCTTTACCAGTGGTGTAAATCAGTTCACTAAGTTGTCATTATGTGAGTGATAGCAATATTCTCTAGCATTCTTTACCAGTGGTGTAAATCAGTTCACTAAGTTGTCATTCTGTGAGTGATAGCAATATTCTCTAGCATTCTTTACCAGTGGTGTAAATCAGTTCACTAAGTTGTCATTCTGTGAGTGATAGCAATATTCTCTAGCATTCTTTACCAGTGATGTAAATCAGTTCACTAAGTTGTCATTCTGTGAGTGATAGCAATATTCTCTAGCATTCTTTACCAGTGGTGTAAATCAGTTCACTAAGTTGTCATTCTGTGAGTGATAGCAATATTCTCTAGCATTCTTTACCAGTGGTGTAAATCAGTTCACTAAGTTGTCATTCTGTGAGTGATAGCAATATTCTCTAGCATTCTTTACCAGTGGTGTAAATCAGTTCACTAAGTTGTCATTCTGTGAGTGATAGCAATATTCTCTAGCATTCTTTACCAGTGGTGTAAATCAGTTCACTAAGTTGTCATTCTGTGAGTGATAGCAATATTCTCTAGCATTCTTTACCAGTGGTGTAAATCAGTTCACTAAGTTGTCATTCTGTGAGTGATAGCAATATTCTCTAGCATTCTTTACCAGTGGTGTAAATCAGTTCACTAAGTTGTCATTCTGTGAGTGATAGCAATATTCTCTAGCATTCTTTACCAGTGGTGTAAAATCAGTTCACTAAGTTGTCATTCTGTGAGTGATACGTCGATGAACAGACTACAGCAACAATTCTGTTGTTTGACAGAACAGCAGCACTCAGTTATACAAAATAAATTAACCATTTTGTTACGGGAATGTCATCACTGACACCCTATACCACTGCTATTTGATATAACCATCTCCATGATTGCCACATCTTAGGGGTATAATTCCAGACTTTTCACTGTCTCTGAGTTTAGATTGCCTTTAGAAAAAATAATCATTTTGCAGCATTTGGCCACTTGTCTTATACTGGTGCTGTTCACAATGACACATGGCACAGCTGGATATATTAATTGTATTACAGTAGTTGCATATTCAATTTCCCACCAATTTTACAGATTTGTTTTGATTCTCTCAATACAGCCAATGGCACTATCGTTTGTAGGACTAGATCACGGTAGGATGCCAATTTTACAGTTTGTTTCTCAGTGTGATATATGGGTGGCCACGGTGGTGCAGCAGTTAGCATTGCCACCTCACAGCAAGAAGTTCTCCAGTTTGATCCTCAGCTGGGGTGCCTTCTGTGCAGAGTCTGCATGTCTTCCCTGTGGTCACGTGGGTTTCCTCCGGATGTTCCGGTTTACTCCCATATCTCAAAAACATGCTGTAGGTGGATTGGGTACTCTAAATTGGCCGTAGGTGTGAGTGACTGAGTGCGTGCATTTGTGCCTTCTGTGGAAAGTTGGGTGCCGGGCTGACAACTCGACACCGTAAAACTCCACTGCCAATCATAAGCAGACAGGTGATCCGCTGTGGTGACCCCTAACTGGGAAAAGCCAGAAGAAGAAGTTTTTCAGTGTAGAATATAGTCTACCAAAATATGGATATTATGTTTCTCATTGTTGGTATAGTTATGGAATCATGTAATATATTCAGCACAGAAGACACATCAAGTGATGCTGAAAGGACTCAAAAACTATAATCTTTCACACATATAGGGTAGTTAATTTTGGAGGTACAATATCCAATCCATTATTTTTACATGGAGTCCTCAAGGTGTTATTACTGTCATCAGTGACCTCCCTTGGTCCCATTTACTGTTATCACTGTCATACTGTGTAAAGAGATAGTTTAGTTATTAAAAGTATTTAATGTACCAATATCATAAAAAGCTGCTTAGAGATGACCTCATATATAATCTTTTTTGGTTATCTTCATAGAAATTTTCTCAACTTTGGAAAACAAAATAAAAAAGGATATCCTCTTTGGAACCAGATCATGACCTGCATGGATACTTAGGGAATGACACAGTTACTGGTCCAGGGCCCTGGCACCAATCAAATATTCAAAATCTATAAATGCATAAGCAAACAGATGGATAATGCATTCTTTTTCATTAGTCATCCAGGGTAGCTAAACCACAAATTACATAAAAGACTGAAAGCCTGCCACGGATGTCATAGCCTTTTCAGTTTTGAACCAGGACATCACGAGATGTATTGTGCTCCCAACCAATATAGAATCCAAACAATGTGTTTTTAATGCATGTTAACTGGTTATCCATTAACAGGTAAGAGTTGTTAGGGATCAAGAAACTATTGCTAATGGTTTTGAAGGTTTTGTCATTTTTACCTTATATCAAATCAGACTTTTCCTCCTTTCAGTAATAAAATTATACAAGCATGGTATGATATGTGGAGGCATTACATTAAGCATATAATTGATAAAAAAATTGACAATAGTAATAATATGAGTAAGGAACAATGGTCTGCATTGAATGGATTGCAGAACAATTCCATTTTTGTAAGAAAACTCTCTGATAAAAAACACAATATAGTCATAATCTAAACATTGCAGGAGATGTGTATGGAACACTTGTAGGACACTGTAGTCTCAAAGGTATGCAGTAGAGATGATTATATATTGTTAAGAGAATTTTATGAATTATTTAAAAAAAGGAAGTAAAGCTATGCTTCTTCATTCATTTGAGTCCAGAAATTATATGACAGAAAGACTTACTTCACAGTTTTGGATTACACCGCTAAAATAAAGAAGAATTTCAGTAAACTACCTGCATAACCTATAGAACATCTGCGGTGGTGCAGCGGTAGCATTGCTGCCTCACAGCAAGAGGTTCTCCCATTCAATTCTCGGCTGGAGTGTGGGGAGTGCCTTCTGTGTGGAGTCTGCATGTCCTCCCCGCGGTTGGGTGGGTGTTTGAAAGACATGCGTAAATGGGCGTGCCTTCGTTGAAGGTTGAACGTCGAGCTGACACTTTGGCGTTCGTCAAAATCTACTGCCAATCATTAGCAGACTGGAGTTCCACTGTGGTGACCCCTAACTGAGAAAAGCCGAACAACAACAACCTAGATAACCTATAGATTTCAGGTTGTAAAAGTAAACATGTTGGTTTAGTTTGTCATTTCTTTTTACATGGCCATACATTTAAGTTACCCTTATTCTTAAAGGACTCAAGCAAATTTACTGGCTAAAATCAATTTTATACAGGTAGAGTCCAAAATTAGTGTTGGGTTACAAATTATGTTCTTAGATTGTAACCAGGTATTACTCATCCTGATAGGCTACAAGCTCTTAGGTTTTTTGAGTTAAATTACAAGCCTCTGTTTTTCATTTGGGAAGCAGTAGATGTTTGTTTACATATATTTGGGGTCCATTTTTCTCCAGAATACAATATGTGAATTTATTTTTGCATCATTTTGCATCAAAAATATACACAAACATTGTTTTATAAAAAAGGATGTTACCTGTTACAAGTTTTACAGATTACCTGCTTTTGATATGCAAGAGGGAAATCAGAACAGTTATACTAATTTTACTTTTGCCTTAGCTAAACATTTGAAGTTACAGCTTTATTGAAAATCACAGAATGTTTATAAAATGCGGTCGACAAGAAAACACTTTATGCTGATTATTTACATGGTAAAAGTGGTCACCGTCCTCATATTTTGGCAGCATTACTTGAACTTAACAGAGCCAGAAGAATTTGCAGTACAACATAATATTTTTTTTTTTACTGAAGTTTAGAATATGATTGTTCTTTTTGTGCATAGAGTTTATGGGGAAGAGACTGTGGTCACTGCTTACTGTTAAAGAGTTATTATAAAAACAGGATGTGCTACTCTTTGATAATAATGATGACTGGCATTTCCTGAACATTCTAATTAAGGAGTGTATGTTTTTGTTACTGAATTTAACTGCTTGTCTGAATGTGTTATTCAGTATTTAAAGAAATGTTGGCATGTTTTAGCTGAATACCCCACATTGCATAATCATTTCTTGTTCCACAAATTTCATAGAAAAGAGGTTGTAACATATCTGATTTGTTGTTTGCAGTTATTTTGAAAGAAAGAAAATTAAGTTGCACCTCATCATTAAAGCACAGGGGACTTTCTCTGATACAAGTGCAATTTTTTCCTATATAATTACCAAATCGGATAAAAATAATAGTACTGAATACACAAGGAAAAGCTCATTTTCTTATATTACTTTTGCTGTCATTTATGCTGATAAATGCATAAGTAGCATACGATATGGTGAGGAAATCAAACTTGAATACAGAATATATGTGACATCATGAATAATGGACTGGAAAGCTCACTTAGTGCAGGTTTGCCCTTCATGATAGGGTAAAATTGTTAATACAATGCTTTTGGTAAAAGAAGATAACTATATATTTTTTCAAGCCCCGGGATTCATGAAGCTTGCGCCAGGTGCAGGAGTGGCATCGGCGATCTAACATCAAATATGGCCTCTGAGTGATTCGGGTATGAGCTGTTTCCACGTGCACTACCTGTGCACGCTACGCCTGCACAACTCCTGAGCCTTGTATGCTAATTACCCCATGTGCAGCAGTGTAGCATGCAAATTAAGTTATGTAACGATTCAGGAAGTAGTGCAGGCGTAGTGTAAGCAAGCAGAAATGTAAACCGTAGAAAACGGTTTACATTTTTGCAAACATAATATTGGAGCCATGACAGCCAACCAAACACATGTATTATAATGTTAATATATGCCAATGGCTAAATATATATCCAGTGGCATAAAAAAAGCATGTACAAAATATAAAATTAACATTTAATATATATAGTCGCACAATCGCGACATGGAAGTGTAGGACAACGGTGCACAAAGGGGATTGCATGGAATATATAAAAATATATAATAAAACCGCAATGAAACACATATCACGATTTCCCCATAATAGTCAATGGCAGGCATGCTACACCATACTCATGGCGCAAGGGTTGCTAAGGGGCAGTGACAGTGTTATGCGCAGTAGCTAGGAATTAGTAGGCAATGCCATGTAAATGAGAGGAGTAATAGTGAATCGCAGATTTCCCACTGGTGTAAGGATGCACAAAACAGTATAGTGTTATAACACCGAGGTGAGCCCTTGAGATAAAGTTGACATCAAGAGAGAGGTGTGTCACCATTGCTGTAAGCAGATTGGAGCATTGCTAAACTGGCCTGCCCCTAGCTAGGCAAAGCTGCAGGATAGGGGTGTGCCAAATTGCCCATAGCTATGCTTAGCTGAGAGTACACAAAGTAACCGAGTATCCATGTGAACGGAGATGAAAATGCACGTAAAACTGATAAATGGGTATGCGCATCACACACTGCAGCTGAAACAGGAAGGATATAGGAAAGAAATAAGGAAATGCTGCAGCAGTGAAATTGGAGTACAAATGACTAATTAACACCTAGGAGCCTATAGTGGGCCATTGACAACAGCTAACAAGGCTGCAAGCAGCTACCTGCAGAACAGGGAAGGGGAGGGGCTGTACTGCATAGAAAACAGCAAAGTGTCAAAGCAGAACAAAGATGATATGCAGTATATCAGCTACAAGGCACAATTCGCCATGACTGGGTAGGGAAAGTACAAAACAAGAAAGACGGCAGGTGGATGCATGCCTGATAATGGGAGGGGATCCAGGTCTAAAAGTGAATTAAAGGGCAACAGAGTAATCAAGGCAGGCAAGTAGATCTCCACAGTAAAGGCCCCACACTTGCAGTACTCATTGCAAAACCCATAATTAAGACATGCTGCAGCTGGAATAGTTCATACACACGCACTTACATCAGCAGCATCCATAGCACAATACTATAAAGTTTGAAAGCACCTCACACACATTTGTGTATTCCCATACACTCTGCACCAGTGGTATATGCAGACAGGGAACTTTTATTATGTACATGTTAGGGGCTGCCATAGCTTTGATCCATCAGCATGTGTTGGAGACTGAAGGTGGTGTGGAGGATGATGCACATGACCATCACTGGCACCAGAGGAGGAGGAGAGTGTTCAGACCCAGGCTAACCTACCAGGGGCTACATGATCTGGAAATAGAGCATTACAGGGTGGACAGGGACAGCCTAGAGCAACTTGTGGAGCTGTGCTGGCCATGCCTCAGAGCCAGAACAAACAGAGGTGAACCCATCTCAGTGGATACGAAGGTATGTGTAAGCCTGAGAATAGTAGCTACAGGTACCTTTCAAAGACCAACTTGGGATATCATGGGTATTTCACAGGCATCAGCATCCAGTGTACTACACCAGTTCCTGGATGCCATGTTACCACATGCCAATGAGTACATATACTTCCCCCAAATGCAGGAGGAATTGGCCAGCAATATGCGTCTCTTCCACCATGTGGCAGAATACCCGGAGGTACTGGGTGCAATAGACTGCATGCACATACACATCAAGTCACCACCCAGTGAGCAGGGAAGGCGCTACATAAACTGCAAGGGATACCCCACCATCAACTGCCAGGTCATGTGCAATGCCCAGGGCATTATCATGGATGTGTGTGCTGGCAGCTCTGGAAGCTATCATGACTCCCACATCTGGCATGCCTTACAGCTGTATCGGTTATTTGCCAGGGGGGACATCCCAAATGGCCACCTGGTGGGGGATGCTGGCTATGCACAGGAACCGTGGATGATGACTCCCATCAGAAATGCACACACACCCATGCAGGAATGACATAATGATGCACACTCACAAACCAGAATCATCATAGAGCGTGTATTTGGGATGCTGAAATCACGGTTCTGTTGCTTGGACATATCTGGTGGAGCCTTGCAGTACTCTCCAGGCACGTGTGCCCACATCTTCATAGTGCATGCCATGCTAAACAATATTGTCCTGCGGAAACAGCTGCAGCAGGGACAGAATGGTGAGGGCTCTCACAGCCCACCACCACTGCCAAGGGCCCCACAGGCACAGATGTACTCAGACCATGAACACCCTGAGCCAGCCCAGGTAGGCCAATGGAGGCGTGCCCAGTATGCCCATGCCTTGGCAAAGAGGGAACATATAGCACACACACTGACAGTGTAGGCACCTAGGGACATACATCTTTCTCCACCTGCACACACAGTAAAAATGGAAGGCACACACACAAGACTACCTGTAAATTGTCATGTATAGGCAGTCTACTGTGTGCATCCAACATAGGCAGTTGAATATTGCACACATAACAGCCAGTGGCACAAGGTAAGTCAACACCTGAACAGTAAACTAAGCTATCAGCATATGCAGATACTGTATGTATAGATTCATGGGTAGGTACTTGGCCAACTGTGAGAGGCCATTCATAAGGCCAGCCAAAATGTGTCAGTGTTTGTCACCCGGTTGAGTCATTAACTGTCCCTCTGTGGAGCAGAGCCAATGGCGGGATCCCTGGGGTGCATCTACTGTTCCACATCCGCCCTTCAAGGTTTCTCTTGCAGAGTGTTAGTGAGGGGTTCTGTAAAATGTAGTTAGGGATGTTGCTCCAAAGTATGGGGAGTGTCTGTGACAGGAAGCTGTCCCTCCAGCATCTTCCGGTTATTGCTGTGGCAAGGTCAGCTCACTACAGTGCGTGGCTCACTTTGACATGGATTCCCATAGGTGGAGCATATCCATCAAGTCAGAGTTCAACATGGCTGTGTTGGTCAGCGGAGATCATCTCTGGGTAAACGAGATGCCAATGAGTAAAGCAGGAGTGTATTCAGTCCAGCTGCATAGGCCATATGTTGGAGGCCAGTATTCCCCTTGGTGAGGTACATTCGTGGACCCCCCAGCTGTTGGACATGTCCTCTGAGGTACATCCCACATGGGACTGATGAGTGATGAGTAAAGGGGCACTATAACCCCAGTATGTCTAGATGGGAATCTTTTAGTAGTCAGATGGACTACAAAGAAGGATGTCCTAACTACTGTGGAGATAAGATTGACACAGGGGAGATCACTATCTACATTAGTCCCCAGATACCCCATTACCTCATCTATATTAAAGTGGCTGCTGCTCATGTGTTAATATATGGGTGCCAATTCCACAATGGAATGACCATGCAGTTAGTGGCACTTGGCAGGAGGCTGTGTCAGTGACACCATGTGACGTTCTCTGTGAGGCCCCCTGAGGGATGTCCGTGTCAGCTGGACTATCAGTCATGGCTCCCAATTTGCAGTCATTGCCAAACATGTTCTGCCACAGTCCACCTGTGTTAGCCTGTACATCTGAGGCATATATGCTAAACAGTAGGACTCCTAGGACTGAGTCCTGTGGGACACCAGTCATGACTGTTCAAGAGTTGGACCTGGAGACCACTAGTTGTACCATGTGGGTTGTGTGTGTAAGCCTGTTTGCAACCCAACCTGTAATGTATGGGTGAATGTACAGGCTGGTGTGTTTATCAATAATACCTGAGTGGGGCATGGTGTCAAAAGCCTTGGTGAGGTCCAGGTAGTATGTGTGAACCACCTCCCCTGTCATCTAATGTCTTGGTGACTGTATGTAAGACGTAAAACAGGTTCAGTAGGCATGAACTGCAGTCAAACAAGGTGACCTGGGTTACCAATGTCATTGTTAATGAGTGCCATGAAGATGCGAACCATACCATTGCAGGCCAGGGTAGTTAGGCTTATGGGGTGGTAGCTACCATGGTCAGTTGTGATTTCCCCATGATGGAGTGGAATAACTGTTGCCACGCACCATTGTATGGGCATGTAGCCTGTGGAGAGGCTGAGGTAGGAATGCATAATTAGGTGGGAGGCAGGTTGTCATGTACAGTTTGCAAGATGCAGTCTGGGTCAACATCTGCCTCCATTGATGCTGTGTTCTGCTGTTAGAGAGGGCCATTTCCACCTGTGTGTCTCTGATGGTTTGGATACTGTACCTTAAGGGTAGTGTTGTGGGTTCTTTAGGAGGTGAAGTATGCATCGAATGTATCTGCAAAGATGTTGGCAATATCAGTAGGGTCAGCATATTTTGTGCTATATTTCACTGGCACAGTGCAAATCTGTGTGCCACCACGTAGATCCTTGACGTAGCCAAAGAAGACTTTGTGGTTATCTTTCGAATCCTTGCATATTCTCCAGCTGATGTTAGCCTTGGATGATGTCATGACAGACCTACATATCATACTAATAGTGGTCATGGATGTCAGCCCTTAGTGGGATTTGCTGTGTGTCTGAAACACTGTCCTACATATAGCCTGTTTATTGCAGAGGTCCACCAGACTGGTGTTCTTGTCTAGGAGGAGTGAGTCTTAGTTTATCAGTGATGGCACAATCCATACATCCATGTAGGTGCTTATGGACTGCATTTGTAAATCTGTCTGTATCTGGAGCAGTGTTTCCCCTTAGCATGGGGGCTGTAAAAAACCCCACCCCTGTCACTCATAGTGTAAATTTAGCTGTGGGAAAGGTATATACTGTGGTATATGTGGGTGGGGGAGATGCTAAGGTGTGGAAACTGAATAGTTCATGGTCAGATCTAACCTGTGACTGGTAAACCTCCACTGTGGTGCACCTGTTGCCCATGTTGGTGATGACCACATCTAGTAACTTCCACCCCACATTAAGGAGGTTACCACCTGATACAGGGCATATGAAGTGATACATTCCAGGAAGCGCTGGTCCCAGAAGTGAGTATGGTATGGTAGTTGACATCGACCAATGCCAGAGTGTACGTTAGGACTGTCATGTTCTCCACTGTCTCCAGGTAGGTGGAGTAGAGGTCCTGGGTCATGGAGGGTGATCCATAGCAGGCCACATTCAACATTGCTGTTGTGGCTGATGTTAGCTGCACATGGATGATCACAGAGGTATCATGCTGCTCCACTAACCTGGAGGTGTAGGTATCCCTGATGAATATGGATACAGCCCCTCCATGTCTGTCAGTCCATGCTCCATTGCTGAAATGTGTGGTATGGGTTGTATTCTGGAAGTGCTGGTGTGCTCTCAGGACAGATTGCAGTTAATGCACAGATGTTGATGTTGTTCAGCCTGAGGAGTGCTGTGAGTGCATGCATGTTGTGATCTCAACCAGTGGTGTTGAGTAGCATAAACCACATTGAATCTGCTATTGTGCTGTTTATGGAGCTGGTATTCACCTTCGGGACTCTCCTAAATAAGGCACCATGGGGGCACCAATAGCCTTGGTCAGTATTCCAAAGTGTAAGGCAGACACATAGGCCGGTATGGTATCATTGCATGCATGTTCCCCATCTGCGCTTGATTTTCATCTCCCCTGTAGGTAACCTAGAGGTAAGCAATAGAAAGCCTTAACCTTATACAAGTCTTCTAGCTTCCAATATAGGCATTTGGAGTGACTAAGTATCAGTGTTCTGTATGTCCATGCTGTACTCAACTGTTTCCTGACTACATGGTGAGTTCACACTGTATATTGTGATCTGAAGGTCTGTTTATTCGCATATTGTGGCTATGAAGGCCTGCACGTTAGAGGTGCACAGATAGCCTACTATCTATCTGCCCAAGGGCAATTAGAAGCATAGCGACAGTGTGTTGGCCTTCCCCGCACCATTGATGAAGTAACTGAGCCTCTGTCAAGCATAGCTAATGAAGCAATTCCAGGCAGAGTTGCAGGAAGCTGTTGAAGACTGGGGTTGTGGAGGGTGATAGGGGCACTTAGTGATCTAAAGAAGGCATGTTAATGTGGCAATTCAACACCATTCAATTCCACCAACAGGTCTTGCAGCTATCAAACTGGACAGGCACCCCCTGGCTGTATGGTTCTAGGACACATGATCCCAGGGGTGTATAGTCTGTTATCCATTCACACAACAAGGTTTCCCTTGAAGTGTGTCAGTGAGGGGCTATGCCTAATATAGTTAGGAATGTAATGTATTGTCTCACAGTACTTTTGTTATATGTTGTTATGTCATGAGTATATGAAGCTTAGTGAGTTAGGGGGCTACCGCCCTTTGCTTAGCCTAGCTTAAACATAGAAATCATCTAAATAGGAAATAGACGGAAGCAGCGTTAATGTCAACAGTGTAATCATTACAGCATCCGCATAGTATCTGTGCATTCGAGGTTACAATCCCGATAAAGGCAGGGATGTTTATCATGTGCAAAAGTATACCTTAACCACAGCTTGCAGATATAGGTAGTAATCGTCTGTATAATAAACATACGAATCACCCATATAAACCCATGTGTGCAGGAAAGTGCAGTCAACAGAGAATGTAATGTCATGACAGCACATAGTGAGATGTTACATCACTGACAGGTATATATCCGGAGTAGATAGCGGATGTGGCCATGTTTGCATGCACAAGTTATATGTCACAATGCTTGTTTAACTGTGTTTAACCGCTGCTATAATGTCACACAAACACTGTTAAACATGCTTACAACTGCGTAAATGAGCCTTACTCTGCAGTAAAAAACATTTGTAAAGCATCACAGGTGTCGAACCCTGGACCATACACACTATAGTCATGGGATGTACCACTAAGCCATCCGAGGTGTACACATGTTTCATGGTCCTGAGACTACACCTTATACCATATGCATTTCACTGTAATTATCACAAATGGGACAGTGGCCTTGTGAACATATGTACAGTACATTGTAATGTACTGTAGTTTGTGAACCAACACATTCCAGTCTACAGATGTATTACTTTTGCAAACTAATACGAAATATATATATATATATATATATATATATACACACACACACACACACATATATATATATATATATATATATATATATATGTCAGTGATGTCTGCATATATATATATATATATATATATATATATATATATATATATATATATATATGGGTCTATCTTAGTTCATCGACATGTTAAAATAGCGAAAACGGATTAACCGACACGAGAATGTCGAAAGTCACGTCACCGACGCCAGAAGATCGACGAGGCAGAAGACCGACGGAGGAAGACACCGTCGCTGAGAATCTGCGATGGGGAAAGGATATGTAAGTATGCGGTAGTGACGGACGATAGGGTGCGAGTAAGGTAAGTGTGCGATGCTGGTGTTTAGTAGGGGTAGGGTGGGATAAGTGAGTTAGGGTTAGGGCGTGGGTTAGGTGAGTGTGCGAGTAAGGTAAGTGTGCGATGTTGGTGTTTTGTAGGGTAGGTGGGATAAGTGAGATAGGGTTAGGGCCGGGTTAGGTGAGTGTGCAGTAAGGTAAGTGTCGATGTTGGTGTTTTGTAGGGTAGGGGTGGGATAAGTGAGTTAGCGTTAGGGCGCGGGTTAGGTGAGTGTGCGATAGTGACGCACCTTAGGGTAAGGGTTTGGGTTAGGGTTGTAGATAGTTGTGTATGTATGGGTTAGTGTTTGTTTGTAAGGATTTTGGTGTGCTTGTGTTGTGTGTGTGGGTGTTGGATAGGGGATGTGTTTTGTTTGTTGGTATGATGTGTCGGGTGTATGCGATGTCGTGTTTGTGAACTGTCGATCTTCTGGCGTCGGTTAAATGACTTTCGTTGTTTTGGTGTCGGTTAATTCGTTTTCGGTATTTTGAAATGTCGATGTACTAAGGTAGATCCATATATATATATATATATATATATATATATATATTATACAGTTACAGCAATAGCCATATATATAAGCATCTATGAACACACTTCATGACACAGAAGCACTCCAAAGGAGTTGGAGTGTACACAAAACACATGCAGCTCTGGTATCATAACAATTAATATTAACTTAAGTCACCATAGAAGGGGTGGCTGTTGTATATGTGAAGATTGGGGTGGGGGAGGAATGATGGATAATGCAATCATGCATCAAGGAGGGCCTGGGTCGGATGTCCAATAAGTGAACTGGAGGGGCATACAAGGAGTATGGGGACAATATGAAAAGGACACAAAGCAAGAACCATAGTCATTCATAATACACCTTGGCATGTCACATTGCAACACCTACTTTCACAAACATATGAACATTAACATGTATCAGACATATGTACACCAACTGATTGTCACATATGTTGTCAGTAGTGAGGAATGTCTGTAGTAAAATGGATATTCTAAACACCATAGCATTCGTGCATATCCCAGATGCCATAGTGGTAAGGTCAGTGACTGTGGTGTTCATGGTCCTGGGGTTAAGACTTGCAAGGGCTGTTAGGTTATTTTAAGGGCCAGAATAAGGGCTTTTGGATGCAGGTGGATTAAAGTACTCTTAAGCAGTTGTAAGCGAGTTTCCACGTGTTTGCGTAATGGTAAGTGGCACTGCTACACGGTAAACGGAGAAGAGCTTCACATATTTGACCTTTGCTTAATGTCACGCAGACCATGGGCAAACCAGCTCACAACTGTGTAAATGTGCGTTATTCACACTTTCACTACCAGTGCCTACTCTGAGAGGTAAAATAATAGCACCTTCGAGGAGTAGAACCCGCAACCATGTACTCCATCCTCCGATTAACCTAACACTAAGCTTCCTGGGATGTACCTATCCCAGTTGTGTATGCAGACAGGTTAAAACACAAAAGGGAGGAATGTGTTGAAATAGGACAACCCGCCATGTACCCAATTATAGGCGTACGCTCATATATAGATATATAGATATATATAATAGAGAGAGATACATAGTGATATGTCGATATATACAGGTCTACAAATATATATATATATATATATATATATATATATATATATATATATATATATATATATATATAAATAGGTTAGAAACATCTACACATCTATGGAGGCACAGATAAACATATGCAATAATGTATATATCTATATACATATATACACACACACACACACACACACACACACACACACACACACACACACACACACATATATATATATATATATATATATATATATATATATATATATATGTTGTTGTGTCTTTTGGCTTATCCCGGTTAGGGGTCGCCATAGCAGAACTCCGGTCCGCTAATGTTTGGTTGTGGATTTTTATGTGCCGAGTTACCAGCCCTGACGCACAACCTTCAATGAAGGCACGCCCATTTACACATGCCTCCAAACAGAAGACGCACTAGGTGAGAATCGAACGGGACAACGTCTTGCTGTGAGGCGACAACGCTACCGCAGCACCACTACCGCGGTATACACACATACATGCATGTCTGTAGACAGCATCCAAAGTGGTCAATCTGAGAATAACATGGATCATAGCAATCACACATTCGGCCCCTCCTCCAAACAATATGAACATAACATAGGAAGAGTATATGCCAATACGCTATTACAAATATGTTCTATGGACACAGTCACCAACACAGCTGCATTGACTGCAAATATCCATGACAGAATTACACAGACAGCTTCCATTTTTCAAATCTTTATTACATTCCGATGTATTGCCAAAAGGATTCAAGGACTAATTGTACCTGGATGCTATACAGGAAGCATTTAATAGTGCCTTAATGAATCAGCCTGCATTTACCATAGTATTAGTCCACTAAGGGATAGGTTCATAGATTATAGATTAGGCTCATAGATTAGTATACACATATATATCTATATATATGTCAGTGATGTCTGCACATATATATATATATATATATATATATATATATATATATATGTATATATATATTATACAGTTACAGCAATAGCCATATATATATATATATATATATATATATATATATATATATATATATATATATATATATATATATATATATATATATATATATATATATATATATATATATATATATATATATGCATCTATGAGCACACTTCATGACACAGAAGCACTCCAAAGGAATTGGAGTGTACGCAAAACACATACAGCCTCTGGTATCATAACAATTAATATTAACTTAAGTCACCATAGAAGGAGTGGTTGTTGCATATGTGAAGATTGGGGTGGGGGAGGAATGATGGATAATGCAATCATGCATCAAGGAGGGCCTGGGTCGGATGTCCAATAAGTGAACTGGAGTGGCATACATTGAGTATGGGGACAATATGAAAAGGACACAAAGCAAGAACCATAGTCATTCATAATACACCTTGGCATGTCACATTGCAACACCTACTTTCACAAACATATGAACATTAACATGTATCAGACATATGTACACCAACTGTTGTCAGTAGTGAGGAATGTCTGTAGTAAAATGGATATTCTAAACACCATAGCATTTGTGCATATCTCAGATGCCATAGTGGTAAGGTCAGTGACTGTGGTGTTCATGGTCCTGGGGTTAAGACTTGCAAGGGTGTTAGGTTATTTTAAGGGCCAGAATAAGGGCTTTTGGATGCAGGTGGATTAAAGTACTCTTAAGCAGTTGTAAGCGAGTTTCCACGTGTTTGCGCAACGGTAAGCAGCACTGCTACACGGTAACCGGAGAAGAGCTTCACACGTTTGACCTTTGCTTAATGTCACGCAGACCACAGGCAAACCAGCTCACAACTGTGTAAATGTGCGTTATTCACACTTTCACTACCAGTGCCTACTCTGAGAGGTAAAATAATAACACCTTCCAGGAGTAGAACCCGCAACCATGTACTCCATCCTCCGATTAACCTAACACTAAGCTACCTGGGATGTACCTATCCCAGTTGTGTATGCAGACAGGATAAAACACAAAAGGGAGGAATGTGGTGAAATAGGACAACATGCCATGTACCCAATTATAGGCGTACGCTCATATATAGATATATAGATATATATAATAGAGAGAGATACATAGTGATATGTTGATATATACAGGTCTACATATATATATATATATATATATATATATATATATATATATATATATATATATATATAGGTTAGAAACATCTACACATCTATGGAGGCACAGATAAACGTATGCAATAATGTATATATATCTATATACATATACACACACACACACACACACACACACATATATATATATATATATATATATATATATATATATATATATATATATATATATATGTTGTTGTTGTGTCTTTTGGCTTATCCCGGTTAGGGGTCGCCACAGCAGAACTCCGGTCCGCTAATGTTTGGTAGTGGATTTTTACGTGCCGAGTTACCAGCCCTGACGCACAACCTTCAATGAAGGCACGCCCATTCACGCATGCCTCCAAACAGAAGACGCTCTAGGTGAGAATCGAATGGGACAACGTCTTGCTGTGAGGCAACAACGCTACCGCAGCACCACTACCGCGGTATACACACATACATGCATGTCTGTAGACAGCATCCAAAGTGGTCAATCTGAGAATAACATGGATCATAGCAATCACACATTCGGCCCCTCCTCCAAACAATATGAACATAACATAGGAAGAGTATATGCCAATACGCTATTACAAATATTATCTATGGACACAGTCACCAACACAACTGCATTGACTAGGTTCATAGATTATAGATTAGGTTCATAGATTAGTACTAAGCTAACTGCCCTTGCGAGCCATTTTAAGCCTAGCCAATTATCACCTGTGAGATTCAAACCCTGTACTTTGCGTTTGTAAGGCAAACATCTTAACCATTAGGCCACCCTCCCACCCAAATAGGGAAAGAACGCCCACACACATATAGACGTTGTATAAAAGGGGTTCCTACACACCTGCATGTGCTATGTACACCCACCAACATCTACCCCACAACTGAAATAATTGCATCAATACATACCACAATACCATAACCAATTATGCAACAGCTGTACAACATCTGCTGAAACCTTAACATACCTAGACACAGACACACTAACATGGCCCTATGTGAAATAGTTGCTGTTATACAATTGAGCAGCTGCTGATGTAACAGGGTTTGTATGAACTAATCCTGTTTCAGAGGGTTGAAAGGTTCATACACCAGGAAGTGTTACCGAGTACTGCTTATCAGCACAGTATGTTACACAGTAACACCAAACTAGATATGTCTGGTAAGCACATTGTAAACCCCCTAACATTATATGCATAGCTACACAACCTTGAGCTGGTCAAACAACCTGGCCAGACTGACACATATGCAGAGGTATTAGGTATAGACAAACCCCGCACAAGTAGCAATGTTCAGAAATATAACAGCAGTACTCACATTTAGAACAACTCCTCTAGGCATTACATACAATATATTACTGGTTGTCTCAATACAGCTGTTGCAATGGATTCCAAAAAAACCCTCCACGCTGTCTTCCTCACAAGTAAGGCAAAGGGACAATGCCCAAGTGGAGTACTCAATTATACTCCACTGTAGCCATGGTATTGGCTAAGGCAGTAGCAGCACAGCTGATGTGCATGTAATTAGCTACTTAGGAACACCAATTGGCCATCGGGATAGCACATGATACTGATCTGTCACTATAAAAGGTTGCCTTGTCACACATTCAAACCATCTGTATCTACCTGTAGGACAGTACAAAACACGGAAAGATGAACCGAAAACTAGTTAATAACACCTCTGATTACTAAGACGGTATGTATAACATGTAGTATGTCTGTGTATGTAGTATCTTTACTGTAAGAAATTACAGTGTAATCAATGCATATAGTGAAAATAGCTATCTTGTAGTGATGTATTGTTGAGCAGTAGTAATACTTGTAGTATTCTATGAGTGTACTGCTGTAGGTCACACGGCACACTCCACATGCACCACAAGGGATGTCATGGGCTTGGAACCCATCATTTCGCTTCCAGCCACTGTCAATGTCAGGATTGTTCCAGCAAGTATGTGCTATAACAGGGGATAGTATATGTTGTTATATTGTAACAATCGACATATGCATGGGTATATAAGTAAGATGAACATGTTAAAGGTGGGCTTACCGTGCAAATATGGCATGCATTGTGGGATATTGTGCCAATAACTGTGTAATGTGCAGTTGTCTAGGCAAATCTGTATTCTATTCTACATAGCAGCTCTGATATGTTATGCAAACAGTAGTTATATCTATTGGCAATTACAATATTCAATGACAGGATACATAGCATTAGTATTCATCTGACAGGTTAGCAGCATGATAGCAAAGATATTTGGATGAGCCAGGTAACTATCCATGCACCTAACACATGTAATATCCACCTCTCTACTATTGTTTGCAAGCAATAACAGATGTGCACGTGTACATGTTATGCAAATGTGTAGTGACGCTTGTTACAGGGCTGGGCCAAATGGCTATGTGCACACCTACATAGAGTGGTTATTGAGAGTACAGACACACTGGTTGAACTACCAGGTTTGTGTAGCCCAACTTAACAGCCTCCTGCACATACTGTGTGTAAGATAGTGCACAGCACTGGTAATGAAACAGGTTGCACATCATCTTTAACTCCAGTGTAACATCTGCAGTAGGAGTTTAAGATGTAGAAGACAGCTGCCCATGTGTAATGGCCACATCATAGGTGATGGCTCACATTATCTGATTATATCCTGATCATGTTGATAGTGGCATCAGAGCCTATAGATACATGACTCTGTTTGGGGAGTGGGTGTCTGTCCCAACAGAGCTCATGGTCCTGGTGGATATTTGGGTATATATCCAGAGAAGGAAACAGACCTGTAGACACATGCATCATCTGTAATCAACTAACAGGATGTGATGTGCTCCTCAGAGGAGGTTTGCTGCCAAGGGTAGCTACACTGTTTCCATAATAGCCAGTGTTGTCACGTCCATAACACAAATAATTACATGTGAACATCACTGTCTATAACGTCTTCATAGGCAATACGTAAACTAAATACAATACTTGGTACTTGTAGTACTGACTGCTCATACAGGCATGTCCGCTAGTCAGCTACTGGTGTCTCCTAATGTGAGCTTTGTGTATGTGGCTATCCTGGGGGAATGTAATCTCTATGCCATGTACACTGCCAGACCCACCTAACACCATGCCCCACACATTGTCTGGGATGCAGCTACAGGGGTAAGCTGGAAGGCAACCCAGTCTACCGGCAAGACTGGACTGGACAGTCATGAGGTGTAGGTTAACACATGCAGCTCATCAACACAACCAACACATACCCTTACCAGAACACAGTAAGGACACCCACGCACACTACCGGAAATCACACACATTCACAGACGCGTCTAAGTATCTGGCCAAACAAGTGACCCCCCCCAAGCAGGAAGAGACAGACACCGATATACACAAACTGTATGACATAGCTTGCATAATTGTGCGACACCTCTGAACACATGACTGGAAACATGCCCAACAGTACTCATTTGTGAGTGCAAACTCTAGCACTATGTTACACACTGACCTATACGAGGGAATGCATACTGTCAGCTGCCTGTCTGACATGATTAGCCACATACTCATACACTCAAACCACCTAATGATCTATACACATGGCTCTGGCATATTCCATGTTGTTGTGCAGGACCTGTGATGCAGTAGCCTGGACAGCTTGGAAACACCTGGAGGAACTGTCAGGTCTTGTAGGCCATGCAGATATGTCCCAAGGCCTGGGTAGCATTCTGCCACTGGCCAGAATAATACTGCAGTACAGGGACAAAAGGATTGTATTCCACAATTCTATAGTGCAGTGGTGCATGTCGCAGGGTATCCAGTATCTGACGTCCTCTGATAACATTGTTGACAGACCATGATGCTTTGCCAGACAGGGCCTGCACCTGTCACCTCTGGGTATCTGGATACAGCCTAGGGCTCATGCTTCCCCTATAGTGCCTTCATCAAGCATGGTTCAGGTGAGGGTCCACTGCTATTACAGGGACAGCCACGCAATACACTGCGGGTCTTGCTACACAATGATACGTCAGAAACACTATACGGACACACATATGTCAATCCCTAACATGGAGAACATATCTGTGCAGTAGCTGAGACATGTTTCAATGCTCCAGACAGCACACCTGCATGACCATGTTATAACACATACCTCACCTTTTGCCCATTATCCTTTATTGGAACTCATGGGCCGTAGGTGTGTCCATATTCCTGAAGGATATGTACACCCCCACGCTAATTGCACTTGCTTAACATCAGATGCATTATGCTGAGCAACTACCTTTGTGCCACAGTGGAATTTAAAATGCACCTTGAGACAGATCACCCATCAGGCCGCAGACTTCCCAACTGCTATAATGTGCTGTAATGGTGAAGAATAGATCTGAGACAGAACCATCCTACTGGCTACTCTCAACTATTCCATTATGAACTGTGAAGACTCCTCATGTACCAACACCTGCGCTCAATGCATGTTGGATTCCATCAACCCCACTGACCTAGATCACAGTAGTCACACAAACAGGGCTAACAGTATGCTACACATAGTTAGTCTCCGATGCCAATGTTAAGTTCCCTAAGAGCAGAGTGGTGAGTGCCATGGCACCCATGCAGATGGACACTGCATGTGCAAATGCTGAATACTACACAAATGAACCTTAAGCAGTCACATATGTGCAGTGATTGTGCCATTGAAACAGAACCAGGAGTCAACCCAACACAACCAATTAGGCAAACTGGTGGTACCATGCTATAAACTGTACCACAGAAGGTAGTAACTGTTGCAAGAGTGAACACACATGAGTGTATGTGATCCCTGGTCAGCCTCAGTAAGATGCAGATACACCATATGAAACCACGCAAAGCTACCGTGAAACCAATCAGCCACATATTAGGAGGCCAAGCACAGAGCATTCTATAGCTGTGTGGTTAATCGTAATGGCAATGAAAAGACCTGCCATGCTGCACAGCACTATGGCATGGGAAGTACTGCACCTACAGAAATAGCACCCGCTCATCCTGATAGGGTCTCAGACAATCTAAACCCACTCCCACCTCCCCCCCACCCCGAACAGGTACACTTAGTAATATATCCATGTACACTACAGGGTCCCTGTACTAATGACGATGCAGGTACAAGCTGCACTCTCTAATGCCATACATACAGCTTTCATGGGACCTGTCACCATCCCAGGGTGTATCCTACACAAATGTAAGAACATTCAGCTATCCACATACTCATCAAGTTCAATCATAGCTCCATGTCAGGCTGTGTACACACTGAATGGTGCACAGCAACAGTTATCACACCCCACAGAGGATGAGACACCATTGATAATGAGACATAGTGCATAACTACCCTGCTGAGTCTGGTCTGTACGGCCATGAACCATGGTCAGTGTAATTGATGTACTCGGTACAGATTTAGATGACAGCAGGTTTGATTCACACTGCATATCATGACCTTGCCAGGTCATAGGACACCATCACCCATACTGTGTTCCAGCTACACTCAGTAAATTAGGTGTATATACCTATGTCACAGGAGTGGTTGACAACTGGACTGCTGGCAGAACCAACACTACAGAAGGTGTCCGACAAATACACGCACATCAAACCAGTGCCAGCCACAGTAATACAGGGGTCATTCCTGGTATGCCCCCTCTTTGGTATCTATACCACATAGACTAACACAGAAGGCATCAGCCTATTGATGTCTGCAAATGACTATGAACTAGGAGCAGTAGTCGACTCATTGTGTGCTGCATTCAACATACAGAAGGGCCTTAGTGTGTCAGATGTGTGGTGTGTGATGTATGGCTACATTCTGACAGCTAAGTATTGCATTGTCATCCTCTATATTCCAAACCCTGTACCCATTAACTACCACCTAGGCAGCGGTCAACATAATGGCAACTGTATGTATGAGATACAGCTGGACAGTACTTCCCTTTGAAAGTTACATTACCACAAAACAGGTAGTCATATGTGGTGCCCCTAATCATGTAAGGGTGCCATCCAGGAATATAGAGATAAGTGCTCAGCCATACTCAACACCCATGTGACCCATAATAGATCACATATTTCCTTTAAGGGTTATTGCCCATGTGTAGATAGCCTACACTGCCCTTCACAATTCCTAGCTGCACTATGCAGCATGCAGCCTACCCTGAATAAAGCCATGTCCAACCCAGAGGTGTTGGACATGCTACACTTAACACATCCTGATCCCAAATAAACACATATGTCATGGACATCCATCTTTCTAGTACAAGGATCACAACATGCCTGACAGATCCCTGTCCCATACACTTAACATAGTCTTGCATACAATGCATCCCTGTCCTGTGAAGCTGCACATCGCCCCTCTCTGTGACATGGTGTGATGACCGCATGCCAAATATATCAGTAACCATGTATATCAGTTCTGTGGCACTGCTTGAACTGGCCACTGAATATTAACTGTCTGTTGCCTACAGCTAGGTTACCTGTCTGCCTAGGCTCATAAATGGCCCAGGGTGTATAGTCTACCACATCACTATGACCATGCATGCCATAGTTGATATCCAACCTTGAAAATACCATCAGGCTAGCTATTGTCCCATGTGTTACACATGCACAACACAGGCAATACATGGCAGGATGCTACACAGCTGTACAGTGCCATGTAGATGTATATGGCAAAACACATACATGCTTGCAAGTCTGCAGGGTCACAGGTCATGTCCCTAATGGCTATGTATGATTATATATGTGGCATATACACAGCATTAAGGTTGATTGCATTAATGGGAACACATCCAGGCATGTGCTGATAGGTAAAGACACCACTACAGGCAAGCAGACATGCCCACATCAAGACAACATCCACATGGTGTATGAGCAATGTCATCACATGACACACACATACATGGCGATAATATCACATCACCAGTAGGTGTCAAATGTGTGTGACTTATACATGTCAGTGGTGTTAGTGTAATGTAGATCTACAAAGACATATTTGTAAACTTAATAAATGTGATACACATGTATGTTCAGCTGTACTGCTGTACTTCTCTGTGAGTTACTGTGACCTGTCTCCATGGTTACATCTTCCAGGTATGCCCGATAGCCAACTGCCACCATACAGCCACTTGGAAGATGAGGTCCTCATCCCATACCTCCTCGACAACTACACAAAGCTCTTCAGCCATGTGCCACAGGATGCACAGCAGCGGGATGCCCTATGGGAGGAACTCTGCAGGAGGGTAAATGATGTTGGCAGTCACAATCGCACCTATCAGTAGGTGTGCCGACATTGCACTGACCAGATAAGATGGGCGAAACAGCGTGCAAATGCAATTGCCAGGGAACAAGGTGCAACAGTTGGGGGGGCACTCACCCAGCCCCCATTCACACGTACCGAGGAGCTACTGGCCAACCTGGGGGCACCTGCAGACCTCGATCCACAAGCTTTAACTGGTATTGTGGAGGTGGGTGTCTCTCAACCACAGAGCCTGAAGTTGCCTGGTAAGTCACTACTGCACATAAAACACAACCATATATCACATAGTTACACGTGTTACTGTACAATATGTAATGTAACATCATATGCAAGGCATGTATGCACACATGCCACATACTATAGTCTGCTACTCTATGTATGCACAGATGTGCATACTCCATAGTATAGTGTATTGTACTGGCTTATGTGCTAACATAGACATTGCACCCTGTAGCTACCACACAGGTGTGGATAATGATCTTACTGATGTGACATCCCTGTTTAGGTACCTCTGGAATTTTGCAATGACAGCAGCCTGTGTTAGGTGAGATTGTTATTATTTACCAGGCTTGATACTGCAAGGTACATATTAATTGCATGCTATCTGCCATTACACACATACACATAATGTATGGTGGTCCTGGTAATGGACACTGGTCAGACCTGCAGTGCATCTCACTGTTTACCTATGTGAAACAATTGTAGACTGTATGAAACACCTACACTAAACCTTCCAAACTGTCAAAGCCAGATGTGTGGACAACAATGAATACAATGGTGGAGGTGTGTTCCACTGTAGGGACAGGTACTACATATCAGCATTACACATGTTAGGAATATGAACAGTACTGTACAGAGAGCATATGTGTGCACAGACACTAAATATGTTGGAGCTGGAGTATGCCCGGCCCACAGGATACACCCTTGTGGGGTATACTCTTGCTATGAATGTCACACACTCATGTGCTATCAGACATGTCCATGACATGTAGTGGGCTGACTGAAACACTGCTCAACTATCCTGCAAAACATGTCTCACATCCCATACATACCACCCTTTGTCTGCATAACTCTGTCTTTAGTGGAGCATATGACATCTATGGGTGTATGTCATATGGGATAACACTGGCATATGAAATAAGATGGCCATCACAACCATTGGACTGCACATGTGTACACATGGCCCTGGAGGATGGCCAGAGATATGAAGCAAAGCACACAGTAGAAGTGATGTACAAGTGTGTACACCCTGTTGTAAATTGACTCGACACAATACAACTATGGCCTTTGTGTAATGGTGATATTGCAGATGTGAAACGCTAAACATCATACAGGCTTGTGCATAGCTTGTGTAGGCATAACATGAAACCACCACATAACATGTCTTGAACATCTGGAGTGTGTCACGACAAGGAAGCATTCACCTATACAGTATCCAAATACATATATGTGCTGCACAACATACACATACTTCCACATCAAGCCACAGATACAGTAGATTCACCTTGCTGGTGTCAGACATCACTGTCATGTCTGCTCCTCATGAGTGTGAGGTACACAGATGACATGTGGGACATAGAGAACTTGTACGTTAGCCATGTGTGGGCATAATTGGCAGGTATCAGTAATATGGTTGCAGATGTGCAGGGGTGTCATCCGTATACCCTTCTGTGACCTGTGTCACACATTCCACATTAGGGTTTATTGTGTATACACCTCGGTGATATGGGTCACTTTCCACATTAGATATGTATTGTATTTGAATATAGTCATGGCTATGAACCGTGTCAGTAGTTCACACTGTATAACAATTGTGAAGCCACATGATGCCCTGCAATAGCTATGCACATCAGCTCAATGTGCAGTATGTCCTTGCATATTTGTAGGGTGGACAGACAACATTGCATCAGCTGAAGGCCCGTGTTAGTATAACACGTGCCTGCATTGGGACACCATTACTGTACTGTAGATTGGAAAGGACATCATTGTGTTACACATGTATGCATGTCATTCAACACGTCAGCAGAAGACATGTCATACTACATGTGACTGGCAAGGTCATACACCACACAGCAGGCTGGTGTACTGTAAACCTGTGCTGGTCTGTGGCACCATTGCCAAGTAGGGACAGCCATGTCAAACATGTGTGTATAGCCACATGCGCAATGTCTATACTCAGCAATGGGGTAGGCAGAATAATGTTGAACAGACATGCACTGCTTTGGGGGAGATATGCAAGCTAGGGCTCAGGCAAACATAGTATGCAGTCGACATACCCTACTGCTCATGTCCTCACACATAGGGGCGGTGGCCAACACAAAGCATCAGTGGCAGATGTACAAAGGTCGGCGATGGTCTGTTAACATGTGGTGTATTTTGCACACACCATGGCAGTGCAGTGCAATGATGCAAAGTGCATGCATTGTGTTGTAGGTATGGGGCATAGGCTACTAACACAAAGGGTGCAATACAGGTATGTATGCTAACCACCACTATAATTATGTAAGGTGCATGCCGTCTGCTATACCACATGCATGCTGTTGTGTGCAATGCAGGGATGTATGATGACTACCACTATAATTGCCTAAGCTGAAACTATAATTGTGTAAGCTGAATGCCACCTGCCATATCACCTGCATGTAGCGTGTGTGCCTGTGTGTCTCTATGTGTGTCTGTGTGTGTGTGTGTGCCTCTGTGTGTGTGTGTCTCTGTCTGTGTGTGTCTCTATGTGTATCTGTGTCTGTGTGTGTGTGTGTGTGTGTCTCTGTCTGTGTGACTCTGTCTGTGTGTGTCTGTGTGTCTGTGTGTGTCTCTGTCTGTGTGTCTGTGTATGTCTCTGTCTGTGTGTCTGTGTCTCTGTGTGGATCTCTGTCTGTGTGTCTGTGTGTGTCTCTGTGTGTGTCTCTCTGTCTGTCTGTTTGTGTGTGTCTCTGTCTCTGTGTGTCTGGTATAACTTGTAATGTACAGTTCTTGTCTTCCCCTCACAGATGTTGATTTAGGTGCATTTCCCTCTTGTGGTCCACCTGATGTTAGTGTCACCACAGACTCTAGCAGTGATGATTAGTATGATTGATGCACAGGCAGGGTTGTCAGGGGCTGAATATGTGCCATTGGTTGCCATTCCACCTGTCTCCCCCTCATTCTCGCACACAGTTCCCCTGCCTGCACATACCCCATCACCACCGGCCATAGAGGAAGGACAGTTGGCGGGTGGTAGCATGGAACAGGGAAGTGTGGTGCCTATGGAAGGTGTGCCTGCACACCATGCTCCCAGTCAACAGACAGGTGATGTCCCACACAGGCATGTGTCCAGCACTGCTCGTAGGAGGGCCACTGGCCAACATGCCACTGTGGGACCAAGCAAATCAGCTGGTGTCACCAGACACATGTTTTGGGCCATAATGGAGGCACAGACATGTGCTGAATGGCACAACAGAGATGGTCATCCACACCATCAGTGCAGGGACATGTTCATGTGGTCTGATGCACAGTGTGAACATGCTAGGTAGACAATTGTAGATTAATATTGTTGAGTAGTGGTGACAGGCAGCAGACATAACATGTATTTCAGTTTTAGAATGCATTTTGTACATTTGACAGCATGTATAATGTGTAACAACACTAACAGCGTGTTTATCCTGACGTTCTGCCTTCCTCTTTCAGGTGTAGTTGCATGTGCCGGGGATGTTGGTGTATGCGGGAGTCCCATATGTACATGTTGACTACCCACAGGTCAGTATGACAATACCTGCATGCACTTTGTAGCTTCCACATCACAGTTATATTCTCCCATGTTTCAGTTATGTTTACTGTTCTAATGATCCAAGAGCATGATAGCTGTGTAGTAAGCTACTGTGTTCAGAGCCGTCGCATCCATTGTGGGTAACATCACAGGTATAGTTACCTGGAGCATGGAGAGGGTAAAAGTGTGGTATGCTGGATGACAAGGGTAAAGGCCAGTGGAAATAGTGGCATCTCATTGGGAAGCAGTAATACTCACTGCCATGACAGCATGCAAACACAGACACACCCACACACTCAGGGATTCCCGACACAGTAACACACACACACACACACACACACACACACACACACACAGTTGCCAGTGTTCAGACGTCAACCCTTGCCTATGTGCATATCATCATTATAGTACTACGCAAATACAAGATGCGCCACAGAGATTACACATGTACAGGTAGTTGGAATGGCCTAAGATCGAGGATGTCGACAGAGATACTAAAGTGCAATGAGTGTATGAGGGGAGGGGGGGGGTCCATCAGTAGGCTATGCAACAACAGGTCACACCCCAGGGCTTACATGTTAACAGGCGGTTAGTATGCCCATCTATGATTGATGTTATCAACAGGCATGCTACACTGCTTTGAGTGGATGGGGGGAGGGAGCATTAACATTCCATTATGTTAACATACAGCCTCACTCCAGGAACATGACAGCTATGCACACAGACAGCCATACACACACACACACACACACACACACACACACACACACACACACACACACACACACACACACACACACACAAACCAGCATTCACAAAGATATACACCTATGTCACACACATACAGACACTTTACATCTCTTTCTTTCTACACTTAACTTTGTACTGGTGTCACCAACAGTGTTCAGGAGAGTGATAACATGTGGGATGTATTCCCAACCATACGTGACATATATGGACACATACCCACACATGCCAGTACTGTGAATCAAACACATGGCTATCTCATGATAGGTACTACAGCAGTACAGCACTATAACATCTGGTACAATGCTTACTGACTCTTTCCTATGATAACTGTGCTGATATAAGCACAATATATGCACAGGGGAGGTATTACTGTTACAGGTGTCATGGGGTTTGCCTTTGGTGTCACCCTTACAGTATTTTAAATTGTCTGTCTTCCACTTCAATTAACAAAACCTGACCTTAGCAGGTACACAGATTATTGTAGGACTGGTTGTAACACACCAGTGAGCCATCCTCAGTAATCATTCATCTGCAAAGAAGCCCCACCACTTAGTAGTCATGTCCAAACATCCGTCCATACCTCATGTACGGCTTACTATACTAGAGCATATCACCATATACAGTTGGCAATGTTGAGGCTGTATTGCAACAGCATGATGTTCTAAGGCAACAGTCACCTTCAGACATCAGACACTGCACACACATGGAATCTACACAAACAGCAATACGTGTACACATATGCGGCCTACATCAGTACATGCACTAGCAGGTCAAGAGGATACATTCCACACCTTCCCCATGCCATGTGTGAAACATAGCCGAGCATCTGTGGCTTGTAAACATCTCACCCCAGCATGTACTGGCTATTGTGGTACTAAGGCTAATGTCCAGACAGCACACAGCATGCATGGCTTATAATTGTTGACATGGGGTATATGTAGGAGCTGTGGCCACACATGGCTGTACATGTCATGAACATGTCACCTGTGACTACTCAGGAACATACAGTGCAGAGCTGGATTTCCCTGAGTCTGTCAATACAGGCCTTGTGTAGGTCCTATTGTCCTGTTATTTGGGTATGTTTGTAGGCATTGCATTAGGTGGACATGTCTAAAGACATACATGCAGCATGGGGTGTTGTATGATATGATAGGTGTCATGGGTGACCAGTAGAGAGGGGATATTACCTCTGTCAACATAGATATTGAACCTTATGTACTGTTAGCATGCTATCTGCCATGTGCATGAGTGTAATGACTGTAGCCACCTGTATGTAGAAAGGTAAACAAAAGATATGGTAATGTAATATATGTTGTATGAGTGTGGGATTTACATATCCAAGGCAGGTACGGTTAGGTCATATCCAACCATCAGGGTTTTGGTTACTGGTGTACAGCAACAGTCGACCGTTTTAATGCTGACAACATCCAAGGGACCCTGGTATGTGTACAATTGAGCAGGTTACAAACAGTGATAATATTGCATTGCATAATACATTATTCAGCTGTGAATGTAAATGGGTACATTGCACAGTTGATGTAGGCCTAGGTAAAGTCCACCAATCGAGGGTTATCTGTTGGTCTACCATACTATGTCATACCACATATGGATGTGTGTTGGTAGTCTGGGAATAAGGTGGTGGATGTATATGTGGATACAACCTAGAATGCAGCATTGCCACTGTTACCTGTACCTGACTCATCTGTGGTGTGTTATGTCAGAGTAGCGGTCCTTACATGTGAGGAGCCTTTATGAATATGTGTACACCACCAGTTGGTATATTGCATACCACTGTTATGGCCCACATGTCTGAATCTGAGTTATATGGTGGTAGTGCAATTGTGCACTACAGAGCCTTCAGCCAGGTGTTCCTCACTGCACAGATGTTGGTATTCCCCATTGTAGGTTCTACATTGAGCTAATGGATTACTAAAGTCACACATCTAGCACGGGTTAGCATAGGCATCCAATGCAATTGTCATGTGGGTGTCAGGGTGTTACTTCTGTGTGTAGTACATTTGCCTTGGAATGCAGCTATATGGGTAAATGCGACCTAGGTATTATCTGCACACATGTGTAACATGGATGCATTTGCTCTGTGTTGAAGGCTCGTCGTTCAGTCATGACAGCCCAGAATGACAGACACTGGACAACCTCATAATAACAGCAGGACATTGGCTCATTGTTTTGGTCTAGCAGTTGCCACCCATACCATGACATCACTGCGGGTGGCATTAATGTGCTTGGTAGCAAATGCCCCATGTAAAGTGACGGACAGTGGCAGAACTTGTGTATATGGCCAATGTGAGATATACTTAGGGTAGCAGTCCTGCTAATAATGACAACTACTACCACAGCCGGGAGAGGTCATCTTGTCACCTGCACCTCAGTACCATTACACAAGGTGGCTCACACATTATGCTTGCATATGCCACTATTCCACAAATAATGCCACTGTCCACAACCTGCTATCAATGTATGCCTTTCAGGGCAGCAAGGTGTGTGACACATGCTGTAGGTAGCATCCACCTGTGCAACCAAGGTAACCTATTGTCTGTCATGTCCACACATGCATGAATGTGTATACATAACATATATATGTCAGTATTTCATGTACATGTATGCATGTGTATCACACAGCACAGACACAGATATATCATTTGCAGGCTACATACAGGTATCAGGTAATAAACCAGTATGATGCACATATATACTGACAGGTAAGATGTACATAGCTGTAAACCTGTGTGTTTACAATAGGAGTCCATTACAATGTGTTCTGTACATGTAAGTGTTTGAGCATGCCCACTGTGGCCTTCAGTGGTTAGAATTGGAGTGCATCCCAAACAGCCTTGTGCTACTAAGTGTATGAGCTTACCCACTGCCACCTTGTGTAATTTGAGTCTCTGCATCCAACAAGCCCTTTGTTATGAAGTGTATGAGCATGCCCAGTATAACCTTGTGTAGTTGTAGTCATAGTGCATCCCAAAAGGCCCTGTGCTACTAAGTGTATGAGCATGCCCACTGTAACCCTGTATAGTGATAGTAGTTGTCCATTCCACAGATGGCCATACTCCGGTTCAGGTTCCTGTTGTACTACAACTATACCTCTCAGGCCTACCTGTGGATGATGTGTCTTGTTTGTGCATACAGGTTGTAATGGACACCTACTTTAAACACACAGGTCTGCAGCTATGTACATCATGACTGTCAGTCTCCCTGTTGTTGTCCTTAGTTGTAGAAGGGCAGTCTGACTGCCTTGAAATGTGTAATCTCTGTGGTGCATCTTGTAACTGCGAAGTACTGTAATAGTGAACTTTAGATAGGCAGGAGTTCTGATCCCACCACTAGCAACTGTGTGCGTGTGTTTGTGTGTGTGACAGCAAATGCCTGAGTGTGTGTGTGTGTCTCAGCAAAAGCCTGAGTGTGTGTGTCAGCAAATGTCTGAGTGTGGTTGTGTGTGTATATGTGTTGGCACCCTGTCATGGGAGCGGGTTTTGCTGCATTCCAAAGCGATACCTCCTTTTGCACTGGCCTTTATCCTTGTCAACCACTAAACCTCTCTCTTCCCCCCTCTCCACTGCAAGTAATCGGTCCTGTGATGTCACCCAGCTCAGACGTGGAATCAGTAAGTGTAAGTGTATGGGTTCTGTGGCACATACCCCAACTGCATACCACTGTACTAGTTACCTTTACATAGGCAAGACGTGTCTGCGCAATACTGGCATGTGTGTGCATGTTTGTGTGTGTGACTACCCTGTAGCCAGGCATACACCATGGTAGCTATCTGTGGTGACCGGTGTCTACAAAGTATTACAGAGTTAGGAATGGTAAAGAATACACAGTGAAGCACGACCACAGTTGGGTATGTTATTTTCCTGTGCTACTGTTGAGCAGTGACACAGAAATGGTCGCCGGGGTGTAGGTCCATACCCATCATTCTCCTACCCTAACTCCACAATCCCCAGGGTAGATTACAATAGCCATCATTCCCCACCCCAAACTCCACATACACAACAACCATCCCTTCTCTGGCGAACTGCTTATAATTTAAATGTTATAACACAGGTGATGCCTCTGTTTTGTGTACACGTCAGTTCTTTTGGAACCCTTCTGTGTCACAAAGGGTGTTCATATATATATATATATATATATATATATATATATATATATATATATATATATATATGCATATATATATATATATACACACACACACACACACACACACACACATATATATATATATATATATATATATATATATATATATATATGTGTATGTGTGTGTGTGTGTGTGTGTGTGTGTGTGTGTGTGTGTGTGTATATACACATCCCGTAGGTGCATATATATATGTAGTTATGACAGTTGTACAGATGTAGACTTGTCTTTGTTGTTTCACAGAATGCAGTACATTCAAGGGTACTGTACATATGTACACAAAGGGACTGTCCCATTTGTTTTCAGTACTGTGGAATACCTGTGGTAGGATATGCATTATAGACTCCATGCAACATGTGTATAATCCAGATGGCTTAGTGATGCATCCAGTGACCTCAGTGTGCATGGTCCAGGGTTCAAGACCTGGATGCCTTGTTGATACTGTCAATTAGGACTGCATAAGGCACTTTTAAGCAGTTGTAAGCAGGTGTAAATGTGTTTTTGTGACAGTAAGCAGTGGGTGCACGCAGGTAAAAGACATGTACAACCTGCAGTACACTTGGAATGCCCTTCTTTGGCAATCCTGCTGATGTCACCACTACGAATACAGCTCTGGGACTGCTGTAACCCAGTAATCTCCATGACGTGTGCTGCAACTGCGTAATGCTGTAGTGTGTTAATCTAGTTTGGTAGGTGTTCTAATCCCAGACAGGTCAACTGTGTGTGTGTGTGTGTGTGTGTGTGTGTGTGTGTGTGTGTGTGTGTGTGTGTGTGTGTGTGTGTGTGTGTCTGCCTTCCTGTGAAAGAAATAATGCTTTTAGAGTATGCACACTCTTTACAACCCACATGACTACCTTTGGCAATCCTGCTGATGTCACCCACCTAGAAATACACCTCTAGGACTGCTGTAACCCAGTATTCACTGTAGAGCATGCTGTAACTGCGTATTGCAGTAGTGTGATAAACTAGTTAGGTAGGGAGTTCCATTCCAAGAAAGGCCAACTGTGTGTTTGTGTCTCTGTCTGCCTGAGACAAGAACAATGCTCTTTAGAGTATGCACACTCTGTACAATTCACATGACCACCTTTGGCAATCCTGCTGATGTCACCCACCTAAGAATACACCTCTAGGACTGCTGTAACCCAGTATTCTCCATAGCACATGCTGTAACTGCGTATTGCTGTAGTGGGATAAGCTAGTTGGGTAGGGATTCTATTCCAAGAGAAACCAACTGTGTATGTGTGTGTTACACCTCTAGGACTGCTGTAACCCAGTATTCTCCATAGCGCATGCTGTAACTGCATATTGCTGTAGTGTGGTAAACTAGTTCGTTAGGGGTTTGATTCCAAGAGAGACCAACTGTGTGTGTGCATGTGTCTGTCTGCCTGAGACAAGAACAATGCTTTTTAGAGTATGCGCACTCTGTACAATTCACATGACCATCTTTGGCAATCCTGTTGATGTCACCCACCTAGAAATACACCTCTAGGACTGCTGTAACCCAGTATTCGCCGTAGCGCATGCTGTAACTGTGTATTGCTGTAGTGTGATACACTAGGTAGATAGGGGTTTGATTCCAGGACATGGCAGGTGTGTGTGTGTGACTGTCAGAGCCTGTGTGGAGGTGGCTCTGAGTGTCTAACCACTGGACATGTTGAGGAGTGGATTTTGTAGTTTTCCTATATGGTGTCTGTCTTATGTCACAATGCCCACCTTATGAGGAGTACAGATGTCAGTCAGCCATGGGACTGTGCTGGCAAGTCATACCCCTACATCTGGCAAAAGGCCTGGTGAACAATGTATGCAACCCTACTAGTACCCGGAATACATCCTGAACCCATGTGTCATACCTAAACACACTTGCCTAGAATATCCCGTTATGTTGCCAGTACCCTGCACATTGATGACAGATAGTAGGCATGGTGTGATTGCAGTGGGCTGCAGAGGACATGACACTTTGTACAGCAGTACAATAGGCATATAATTGCAGACAATGTGCCTTCACTATGTTCCCCACTGGATGCCTGTAACATATGTGGTGCTATCAAATGTGATCCACAGAGGCCATACAATGCTGTACACATGTGCCCTGTATGGACCGATGCCACTGACACCAGGGAATACCTGTATCATGCTATCAATGCAGGTGCAGGGTCAACCTGCCGACTATAAGCAGGTTCTGTCACACCAGGCCAGTATTGGCATATCGGAGGATAACAGTCTATGTACACAACATGTACCAGCCAAACCAGGTATGCCTGTACTTGTCACTGTACATTATTGTGGGACATGCACATCCCAGGCATTGTCCATGTCAAAGACTATCAAACACAGACATGGCATGCATTGAAAAGCTATGGCCATACACAATGGTAACCAGGATGTCAGGGCAGTTCATACAATACCCATCTGTGTGGGACATTGCAGACACTACACCCCTGTGCCACACTGCACATCATTGTTGGGTAGCATGATGCCAAGGATTAACATCACCCAGCCTTGTACAGCCATCTTGCACAGCCAACCACTACACACCCATGAAGCAATGCACACATGCATGTCAGTACTAGCACCTTGTGTCTGCGTGTGGGGTATGATGTTCCCAACCACAGTCACTCCCAGTATAACTCCCATTGGCATACCAACAGATGTCAAACACGTTCACATGCTCTAGCCCATAGAAATGCCGGATATTCCCTGTGGTGCATGTAGTACCTGTGCATTACTGCAGTGTGGCAAACTAAGTAGTTAGGGAGTGTATTTGTGGGCCTGGCAAAGAGTGTCAATGTGAATCCATTAGAGAGTGTGGTTGTGTTGACAATGACATCCGTTCATGTGGACAGCCATGTGTGCTACACCTAATGTATGTCTACTATATCTCTGTTGCAGATTTCGCCCACCAGCACACATATATGTTCTTACAGTACACCAACATGTCAGCTTTGTGGCACATGGAGTAACTGCATGCACTTGTAATAGTAATGACTAGTCGGTCACGAGTTTGACCCCTGTATTGGTAGGTGTGTCACAGACGATGCTTAGGTTTTAGTCTCCAAGCCCTTATCTGATGTACTTTGCCTCTGTCTGTCCCTCCGATACACTCTCTGGTGGATGTGGAGGTGTACACCTGCTTAGCAGCAGCTTGTGTATTGTAAGTGATGGTCATGATCAGGTGATGGCCTCTGCACCTATTGCAGACCTCCTCTAGCTGATTGCATGTGGAACAGCTGTGATGATGTTCCCATAGCCATTTGAATGAAAAACACAGTACAATATCTAGGAACATCATGTTGGTGTTTGCCCATGACAGTCACTGTGAGTGGTGCCTTGATCTGGTGTTTGGAAACGGCATCACAGATGATATCTGGATGTTCCTCAAACAACATACACAGTGGGAAATAGCCTAAAGACAGGAGGTGATGTGCCAGACATGACTACAGCATGTAAGTGTAGGTATGGTTCATTAAGACTACTGCCTGTTTAACAAGTTGTGTGTGGTAATGGCTATTCTGCATGTTTTAAAACTGACAAGACAGTGCTTTGTTCGTGAGGGACCTCCATCTGTAGTGCCATCAGTAGACTGGTCAGTGTGTGGAACCATTTGTTTCCTGTGTTACTCACTGAATGCACATCTGTGAACATCAGGAGCATAGTATGAGGATTGCAGCCAGTATATGGTGATTACTGCCATCGCATCCCTGACTGGATATATGTCACATGAAACAGTGGTATGACAGACACTGTCTGGGGTTCTCAGTGACATGCCAATAATGGACCACGGTTCATAGCTGCAGTCACAAGTCTTCTACACTTTGTACAAATATCATGCAGTATAATGTATGTGTTGTGCTCCCTCTGCAAAGGTATACCATCTGTTGTGTTGGGTTGATGGTCATATCTATGCATGCTGTTCTAAGTAATCCTGACTGCTTTTGACTATTACTAAGACATATCTGTGTTTAAACTGCAACACCATAGACTGTATGGGTTTGGTGGTCCCGGCAGAACCTCCTGTCCCACTTCAGCTGGCCATGGCACCAGGCACCAGCACATCTGGGCCCAGCCTTGGACCTCCACTTCTATTGGCTCTGCTGCACCTTCTGGTGGTACCACCACTGAGGATGGGGCTTGTCCCCCCTGGGAGCATGTCCAGACAGGAACATGTCCACTGTCGTACAGTCCCGGTGTGTAGGGGGCTCAACAAGGGGTTTAGAGGCCAGATACGCCAGCTCAAGGGCAGAGTGTCACATTTACAGGGTGAGGTTGCCCCTCCTAGACAGCCCACAGTACTTCTACCTTTGCAGCTGTTTTGGTGCAGTGGCGGCTGCCAATGGCTGGGGACCTCAGTCCCACTGTTTCCATCTGGGGGCTCATGGACTTGTGAATGCCAAACACCCCTCCCTGTCTGAGGTGTATCCCCCACATGTGTCATATACTGACCCTGTATGCTGTCTTGTCTGTCATACTACCCTACCTATCCTCCATGGGCATACCTACTCTCCTTCCCCCACATCCCACTCTCTCCCTACAGAAACATAAGTCCAATCGGTTCCTTGAACAACATTTGCCCCACACATAGCTGTCTATTTCACACACGTGTCCACTGGACACATGTAACCCTTTTAATATGAATCACAACATACTCCAGTTGTCCTCACACCTGTCTCTCAGGCACACAATCCTAGTATGCACATGACTCCTAAATGTTCCAGGTGCACATGATGCAGATGATCCCATTGTACACACAACATTACCGGTCCCTCTATGGTTACCCCATTTACCTTTATCATAATGATGATGTTGCACACAGCACCTTGCAAGAGTACTGTTCTCACATAATGATTGGACAGGAACTGTTGTTTTAATGTACACACCATGCACAGAGTGATGTATACGGCCAATGTACAAATGTTTGCGTGTATGAATGCCACATGTCTGTCTGAGGGAATCTTGATATTACATAGGACAACACCACTACATAATGCAGGCATCACTGGTGTTTCCCTTTTCATTCGTTTGTAATGCTTTGCTGTCACATGGTATGTTCCTGATATATCTCTATATATGTATGTATCTATATGCGGGACATAAACACTCACACATACATCTACATGTTGGAATACATTTCCTATACTGTTGAATGACTGCGCTGGATGATATGTTTGTGATAAGGTCCGATGTCTGTATATCTGCCATGTCTTTTTGGTAAATCACAATAGTTGTGTGTGCAGGGTCCTGGTTTTGAGCCTTGCAGAGGCCATTTATTTTGTTGCTGGGCAGAACAAGGCCATTGGATACGGAGTGATTAATGCACATTAAAGCAGTTGTGAGCAGGTGTGCATGGGTTTGTGCGGTGCTAAACAAGGTTAACCTTTATATCGTTGATCACACTTTGTCGACCGGCCACTTAATCGACTCATTTACACGAACCAAAACCGTGAAAAATTTTAAATATCAAAAAGCATTCGACATTTCTGGCCACGCCACACCTCCACACCATAGCTACCATGGGTCAAAAAGGGGCGAGGTTTTGTCATTCGCTTATTTGGAATTCGACATTAGAGACGTTCGCATTTCGGTATTCGCGGAAGTCATTTTGCCCATATCGGGATCGACGATATAAAGGTAAACCGCTAAGCAATGCTAACCTCTGGTTACAGTTTCCTACACTCAGTTAGCCTCTACATTGCTTTACCAGTGTAATACTCGCATACTGACAGCCAAACAGGCTTACACCCGCTTGCTCCCGCACTTGCAAATGCACTGCATTTGGTGTTTGCATCTGACACTCACATCTCTGGGTGAGAGTGAGGACTATGATATTACCTTGTGATGCCTATTACATCAGATTACATGCCTACAGTATCGGGAAAGGCTGCCCATTAAGCAAAGGCATGCCATTCGACTGTACGGAATCCGAGGCCTGTCCAGTGTTTGATTCATATTATTGGTGTGTTCCTCTTACAATCTGCACTCATCTGGCTAATACATGGGAACTGAGACTCTACAATACAAACAAGTAATTGGGTTTTGGAATGCACATCCTTCAGCCGAGTCATGCTACTGCATACCTAATATTCTATCAACTTTCTAAGGTTGTCAGTGGAATATGTGCTTTCAGTCCCTATCAGACCTCTCATACAATTGGGGAAAAATACAAACTGAATCAGGGACATGGCATAACAACATCAGGGACTCATTTAAATTATTGGTGCTATTAACCTGACACATTGACAGACTCAGAGCATATGAATTCATACACATTTTCTGAGGTAAATGATGTTTATGACTCTTAATTGTTGTCGTTATTCATTAAGTGTAATTCACCACCTTTCCTCCAAATGTCACTAGTTTTAGGAGGATTTAAGTGGGACAGAATTAGAAACGGAGTCGAAATCAGGGACGTCCCTGGAAATCGGGAACAGTTCAAAGGTATGGTCCCTATTTGTTCCCCCAATTGTTTATGGCCTGTCTAGTGGATGTGCTCTTAGGGGTTGAGAGGTATGGGTGTCAGCTATGCCCATTCTGGAATATTACTTACATCCCTGGGGCGGTCCTAATATGACTGTGCCAGCCAACACCTGCACGCCTAGGCCCATAATTGCATACCAATAGTTCCCCCACCTGCCACTCCCTCCAGCACTCATCCTTACTGTGGGTGCAGGTGGGGTATAAACACACCACTACACACTGTCCACTCTTCCCGTGTTGGGACACATGGTGTACGTTGTGTCGAACCATGAGTTATCAGGCTTGCACAACCTACTGGTCCATGTACATCTAGAGCCTGGTTTGATAAGTCATTACCGGGACTGCCTCCGATCATTAATTTTTGGTGTCCCACAAGGGACATCAATATCTATGTTTCAAGATTAGACCTTGCAGGTCTCTCCCACTGATAGTATCCTGCCGGTGGTCTGAGAAGCAGTGGGGTGTTTACCTTTATTGTGTGTCTGTATGTCTCACCGGCCTAGCTGGGGGTGGTTGATGCTACGTGTCACACATTTGTTTATTGGACCCTTCACCCCCATATGCAAGGCCCATGAACATATGTTACTCATAACTGCTGTATCATATCCTAGCTATATACATGTGCATATTTACAATCACATTTATATATATATATATATATATATATATATATATATATATATATATATATATATTTACATTACTATATACAGATATATCTGTATATGTATGCATACATGTATATTTATATTTTGCTGTCTATGTACATATATATACATATATATATATATATATATATATATATGTATATATATATATATATATATATATATATATATATATATATATATATATATATATATATATATATATATCCCACAACATATGGGTCTATGGGTGTCTGCATATGTATATATTTATATGCGGGCATGTATTTGTATTCTGTCTCTGTATGTATACATTTGTACTACGGTGAGGGAGAGGCTTATCTCTATGTTGCTATGGGTAGATATACACACACATACCTCTACTTATATACGTCTACATCTGGTTATTCCGTTCCTTGCCATATTGATTACGCTTTTCTGCAGTGGGACTCGTAGTGGGTGTGGCTGCTCATTGGGCAGCACCTCTGCCCAATGAACACATTCGCTTACATCCCTAGGGCTGTCCATATAGGCCCACATCAGCCAACACATGCACACCTAGACCCATAAGTAGCTACCCATAGTTCCCCCACCCGCACCTCCTCAACAGCTCCCATCCTTACTCTGGGTCGTGGTCTGTTCTGGACATACCACTACACGCTGCCCACTCTCCACTTCATGGGACCCATTTCATACAATTGTCTTAGCCCATGGGTCATCAGGGTTTCCCACCCTTGTATTCCAGGTATGTATACACCCCAGCCAGAATGGTCAGTCTATCGCCTTGTTTTGGTTTTGCCAATTTTTGGGGTGTCCCGCAAGGGACGCTCCTGTCTGTGTTCCAAGATTAGACGTAATGGGTGCACTGTGTACCCTCCCCCCGGATGTATCCTGCCTGTGGTCTGGGGAGCAGTGGACTCTTTACATTGTTTGTGTGTATGTTTCTCCGTGTCTGGCTGGGGGGCGGGGGGGTGGAAGGTCATGCTACGTGTTTCATGTTTCTTGCTTGGGCTCCTCACTTCCATTGGCATAGCCTGTGAACATATGTCATTCTTGTGTGCTGTTTCCTTTCATAGCTGTATATCTGTATATATCTTCGGACACACACACTACAACCTTGTATATATATAAATATATATATATATATATATATATATATATATATATATATATATATATATATATATATATATATATATATATATATATATATATATATATATATATATGTATATATATATATATATATATATATATATATATATATATATTTATTTATGTATATATATATATATATATATATATATATATATACATATATGTATATGTTGTCTGCAACAATATATATATATATATATATATATATGTATACATATATATATATATATATATATATATATATATATATATATATATTTATATATATATATATATATATATATATATATATATATATATATATATATATATGTGTGTGTGTGTGTGTGTCTGTAAAGCAATACATATCCCGCGCAAACGCACTTACACATGCTTACTAATGTTTATATATGCTTGACCTGCTTACTAGTGCCTTATTCATTATGACAATGACACTTCACTCCAGTTAACTTTTAATTGATATTTTGCAGGTTATACAGTGGAGAGATGTCACAATATGTTCATGTACAGATTACGATGGTAAATGCTATGTGATACAGTGGGATTCGGTATGGGAATGTCTGTTCGTTAGGCGGTTGCTCTAACCAATACACTATTGCTGTGCTGCTTCATTTGCATATATACCCATAGACCCATGGCTCCCGGTTCCCCAAACACACACAACAATGCCTTCCTAACACTGCAGTCATGCATTCTCCAGTCGGATTTGTGGTGTATCCACACCACTATACATTGGCCACTTCCTACTCCTATAGTCCCATCCCATCAGTTGACTCACTCCATGTATCCTCAGAACTCCCAAACGTTTAGTCCACAAACATTGGTGACATGAGTGACCAAAAGAATACTATTCACAAATTTTGGGTTGTCCCACATGGGACACGAATGTGTTTATGTCAAGATTCGACTCTATACTTCATTACATCCTTACTCCCGTTAACATGACACTACAATAAATTAATACATATGACTATGTGGTAACACACACGTTACATATGAGAGCCTAATTATGTACGTGTTTAGCGTATTTCTTTTACAAATAGACCAGTTTTGTAATTGGCATTGCTGTAACAGGCAGATCACAGGAATGATTCCATGTGTAGGAAAGTTTTCACATTTGATTTCTTTCAGCACAGCACTGACTTCGGACATTGTACACACTTCTGCGTTTTAGTAGTTTCGTCCCATCCCTCTTCAGCACAACTTATTATTCTATCTACTGTTGAGGTTTGTAAGGGCACATTCATGTTATTTATGTCTGCAAATGGAATGAATGTGTTACAGAGAATGTACTTCTACATATAGATGTCTGCATGTGTGTATGCATATATACTTATAACAAACTCACTGACCTCCACGGGGCAGTTCTATTAGAACCAGCCCATCCAACCCTGGCACACCTAGCTCCATAATTTCATACCCATAGTTTCTCCACCCCACCCGTGTTCAAAATACATGCATACCATCCATTGTCCACTTGTTATTGCAGCCATGACACACCTCCACACATTGCCCTCTCCCAAGCATTTGGGGCCCTACACGTATGTTGTCCCAACCCATGTATTCTCAGGGTCTCCCACCATTTAGTCCTTGAACATACCTGCCCTTGCTTGTGTAATGGTCGGATGGCCAAATGGTCTATCAATTTTTGAGTAGTCCCACCAGGGATTACCCTCTGTGTGTAAAATAGACTTAGCAAATCAACAATGTTACTCCCACTGGTAATATCCTGCCTGTGGTGTGAGTAGCAGTGCTTTGCTCACTCCTGCCCAGCTGGATATGACATACGCTGACAGAGCTATATACTACTGGGGTTGCTGTTGATTCCCTTCTCATTCCTTTTGTATGCTTTATTGTTACGTTCTTTCTTCATAGATATATATATATATATATATATATATATATATATATATATATATATATATATATATATATATATGTATATATATGTATATATATATATATATATATATATATATATATATATATATATATCTATAAATAATATATCTGTATATACTTATATACATTTCCTATGCTGGGCACTGCTTAGACCCACGCAAGTGCACTCAAACTTGCTTACTGGTACTTATATGTGCTTACTGCTGCTTATTTGTGTTTACACCTGCTTACTAGTACCTTATTCATTATGACAGTGCCACTTTGCTTGAATGATATTTAAGTTAAATATCTCATGCGATACTCTTATGTCGGTTTTACGGCAAAAACGACATTCATTTCACATGGAAAATGATATGTGCTATTGTTGGGCTCGAACCGTGAATGCCTGTTTGTTAGGTGGATGCTCTAAACACTACACTATTAACACTTACGTTGATTCCATATGTTTTTCTCTATTTGAATGAATATGATGTATAAGCTATGCTCAGCAGAGGGCGGCGACGTGCAGACATGCTGTGCTTTGCTTACACCTTCGATATTGCAGCAATTCGAAAGTATAATAGGGACACAGGGACAGGAAATCTAATTGTGAAAGTTCTAGGGACAGGGCTCAACATTCCACTACGTGCTTGTGTGTTTACCACTTTGAGTTTATTTCACTGTTCATGGACACTCTTGTATGCTTAGCATACATTTCGGTATCCACAGACACTGAATTACTGACTTATTATTAGGGGCAAGCTATACTAGTAGGCATAGTAGCTTTTGCAAGTGTCGGGGCCTGTTTACGCCTCTGTAGAGCACTTGTACACGCCCCCCTGCCCTCGCACACATTTCGTGTGCATGTCGAGGTTGTGGCGGCGTGCCCTCATACATATTCATATGGCGCTGCTGTGTCATCTGTAGTGAGGACGCTTGGCACAAGGCTAAAACAGTCCTTGCGCCAAGCTTCTTGAATCCTGGGAAAAGTCTTTAACAGGTTAAATAATGAGAATGACTATATGCTTTTAATGACTTAGTTGCACCAATTGATTTTACTATATAAAGATTGTTTTTAATTAATCCACTTCTTAGTCCTCTAAAAGCATTCTACTGAAGTATTGGATGAAGAAATTCTCTTTCATGAAACTATTGTGGTTACTTTTTTGTTTATTTTACTTTTCTTTGTTTCAGACAGCTTTACCTATGAAATCAGATCTGGCTTATTGTAAGGACAGGCCATCAGAAAAATTTGCAAAAATGCATGTTGGCATTCTAGCATCCACAGGAGTAATCTGAAGACTTATTTTAACTGTTCCCCATCTCATTTTTAACGTGTGAGTTAAATCATTTCATTGTTAAAAACAAAACAAAAAAGTATCTAAAAAGTGTGCAGGACCTACAGAAATTTGGACAAAAAATAATTTTGTCAGAGAGAAAAATAACACAAAAGGAATGATGAGTGTGCAAGAACAAAGACGGAACAGATGGCTGCTTTTAAAACTGCAAATGGAGCAGTTGTATATTTTTGAAAATGCCACGATGTCAGCGCCTTGAAACAAAGAAGAGAAGAGCAACAGATGACGTGGAAAGACTGCAAGAGAATTTGCAAGATCTGAAGGATGATAAAGCATCAATTAAAGCTAAGCTTTGGGAGCAGATTCACTGGATATAGGAACTAACAGACATAATAAAAAGACAAGGAGGAAAGATAAAAAATGTTGAAAATAACTCAAAAAAGAAGGAGTAACATCACAATTATTGGAATACAAGAGAGGCTAAGCAACAGTAAGCTGGAGCAATTTGTAATGCAGCTATAGCATGAGAGATGTGTGATACCAGGAAAACAAGAAGCACTTCTGCAGGGGATGCACAGAGTGGGACAGCGGCAAGCAGTAGCAGAAAGAAGACACAAGCCTGTTTCTGTTCCTTTGCTGTAAAAATTGAAATAATAAAGCAAGCAAAATTATCCAGTTTGCAGGGATGTTCATAAAACTGGTCAGACATTAGTCAGAAATACTCTATAAGGGAAGGAAAGCTATGCCGGAAGCATTACATGAACTAAGAGTGAATGGAACAGCTGTATGGCTGAAATACCCTGCAATTCTGGAAGTACAGCAGGAAGAGAAACAGTAGAGGCTGTGCAATATGGAGAATTTGTAAAAGTTTAAAGAAAGGTATTTCAGATACTTAAACAACCTAGGGAGTAAAAACTGAATCATTTGTAAGACATGGATTTTGAGAGCTACCTTATTGTTGGGACAGGTGACACAAAGATACTGGAAGGACATGCAATCTCAAATGCTGATACCCTGCAGGGAAGAAGACAAGACTAGGAAGTGCAGAGGGGCTGCATGCCAGTAAAAGAGGTGAGCAGGAAATAAATAATTCAGAAAGGCAATCGCAAGAAGATGAGGAAAGAGCCATGATGGCGGGAGAATCAAGTGGGAAAAAAGGGACAGTAAAACAAGAACCTTCTCCCTTGGCCTTGGGAGATTTAGGCATGAAAACATGGAAAGAAACAGAAGCAGAGACAGACAAGACAAAGCTCTAAGAAGATGGGAGGATGGTGTAAAAGATGGTTCAGGCACCTCAGACATGAACAGATAGACAGATACGGGACTAAATAAGGCAGATAGAAGCAGTTATTATGGATGACAGAGTCAAAGAGGTGGAAGACAGGGGTGCAGAAAGTCTGAAAGTGACCATAGAAAGAGAAAAACAATAAATACGTGGAAGAAATGGATGGCACATCACAATACAGTTATCTGAGGAAATGTATATCCCATTCTCCTGTCGTTTCTAAGCCACTTGGCTAGATGAGCATTATAGTAGTAACAACCTGTGCATGGTAGACTGACCTACCTGACCCCATCAACAGTGCTGCATGCATCCTATGAGATTCCCAGGAATTCTCAGCAAGCAGACAGAAGTAATCTTTCCAGCATGTCCTGCAAGGACTGCCTCAGAAAAGCTTCCTTGTGGGTCATGCCTGGTGATCTGCTTAAACAGAGAACAAATAGGAGTCATACATGCAAGGTTCCCAAACCACATCTACTGGACTGATCTTTGAACCTAAAGTAGTAGTTAACAACAAAATTTCAAGACGGCAACTAGTAAAACCAAGAAGCGATATCCTGGGTAATCCAGTAGCGTTTATTGCACACACTTAATGAAAACATTCAAAGATAAAAGACCAACAATGAAAAGTAATCAATGCGTTCTATGTACTGAGCGCTTTCACCCACAATTAAGATAGGGTTTCTTCAGAGTACAAATGTGTAATCTGAGCTACAACAATTTATAGGTTACATAGTTAATTAATAAAAGCAACGCCTACTAATTAACATATGATAGTCAATTTGCTAAATAATTCTAAAATTAAAATAATAGTAAAAAATAATGATGTCGATAATAATAATAATGTTGAGGAACTTTCACTGTAATTCAATGCAAATAAGTATACTGCTATGTAATTTATTGTTTGTTTAAAAAAGCAACATGTGTTAAATGTTGTGGAATAACAATACACAGGAAACCAATGTAGTAATATTTGCTGAATAGTGTGTTTAAAAAGACATATATTTTTAGCTTTTTGTAATGTTTTGGACAATAAAGGGGGTAGTTGTAATTGCAGTGTTACTGTAATAATGTGTAGAATGTTTTTTTGTTTTGTTTTTTACTGTAAAAATTTTTATAAATATCTATACATAAATAATAAATATATATCTGTATTTATTATATTAAAGTAAGAATAAGTATATAAAAATAAGTATGAATATAAATATGAATATAGTTGTGAATATAAATATAAATGTGAATGTAAATATGAGTATAAATATAATTCAACCTGTTAAAATGTCGTAATTAATTATAAAATTCTTTAAAAATTCTATGAAAAACTATATGCCACATGAATTGTAATAAAAATAGGTAAAATACATTTGTGTATGTACAGACTTGATTAAATACAAATAGATTTGTATTTCAAAACACTGGCAATACTAATGTGTCCATTTAGCCCTGGTGTTACACTGGCATTAAGTCTGAGTTGCCACAAACATTCCTTTGTTAATAATAAATTGCCAAGATCACCTTCCTTTTCCCAAGGGTTGTAGATTCTATCTATGATGAAAAATATGAATCTTTTAAAATTGGTACATGTAGTACTGTGAACATAAAGAGCATTTGTTTCTTTTTTGTGCTTGATGTCCCTAATATGTTCCATAATACGCTCTCTTAATTTTCTCTTAGTTTTGCCAACATAAAATCCGAGACATGATACACAATTAGCTAAATAAATAACCATTTTTGTGTTACAGTTACAATGTCCCGGACTTTGTAATGTTCTCCCATATCCATGTACCATTGTATATGGTCCATCATTGATGAATTTACAACTTTTGCATAACCCACATTTATTCATTTTTGATGTGTTATGTCTGTGGGTATTACTACTGCTTTCAAAAATTTCTTTTAAATTAGTCCCCCTACTGTACGTAATCCTAGGGTATAGTCCAAGTATGTCTTTGAATTCTTTTTTGTTGTTAAAAACACAATTCCATGTGTCATTTAAAATTCTCACTATTGCCCTTGAATTTTCATTGTAAGGTATAATGAATGCTTCTCTATTAATTGTGTAATTCAATTCAATTGATTGTTTATCCAAACCATAGTGAATATTGGTGAACAATAGGGACACTAAATTCAAACCAGGCAGGTTTTGTGGGTTGTAGGTGCTACATATCCAGCTAGGTTACAAGCATGTCAAATGCAGTTATATTGACTAATCAAGCACTCCTTGACCATTGCATTATATATAGGACAATACTGGAAACCCTCTGTGATGTTTGCCATGTGGACTTATCCCAACTGGTCCATCCCAGTGACCATCAAAGTTACTGCTGCATTCCATGACTTAGCCACATGGGTATATTAACCAATTAATGGTGAAACTCTAAGTACATTCCAGTTATCTGAATCAAGGGTACTGAATACATTTTTCAAATTTATGCAAATAAGTAAATACATCACATTTCCAACTATACCCTCAGAATGCTAAATTACTGTGCAAGCAGCCTACAGCATGTCAGGTCTGCTGTTGGTGTCCAATAAAACAGATTGCACTCATCCATATATGCCTCGATGAGCAATGAGGGGACAGAATATATGAAAGGGTAGAGGTGTCACTCACTTGACTAGCAGGTAATATGCAGCATAAATGGCAGTATTAACAATGTGTCCTGCAGAAACACTGGGAGTTCCTACAATGCATTTGGTAAATGTATTTATTTATTTAATTAGACTTAGATTACCAGGTAAGTCTCATTAGACCAGTGGCACCTTTTCAAGGCAGACCTAAGGTAGTATTCATACTGAACAGGTTGAATTTGGAGGGGTACCAGGAACCTCCCATTGATCTTTGGAGGAGAAGAAGTAAAGCATTCTTTGGAACTGCTAGGTAGTGCTGGAGGGCTGCCATTATAGTTCCAGCAATTCCAAGATGGCGAAGACTGCAGCAGAGCTGGAGAGAGGAATAGGTGAAGATTTACTGAAGGAAGGAAAAGGAGATGAATTAACTGTTACAGAGAGGGAAAACAGAGGACTGGAGACACAAGTACTGGCAGATTTGATGAACCATACAGAGTGAAAGGAAGGAGAGGAAGCATGATGGAGTGACACAGTGGAGAGAGTATTACAGGAAGAAGAAAATGCTAAGTTGGGACCACATGCAACAGCTGGTGAAGAGAAAACAATGGAGGCATTCTCAGTAGCCAGGTTTAAGGGTTTTCCTCTCCATCAGGGTTTTTGTTGCAAGAAAGTCGTTATGCTGATGAAGCAAGTCAAGGAAGAATGAAAGAAGGAACTGAGAAGGAATAAACATTTACTGTTTCACTACAGCCATAGAGAAGACAAGCAGTGATAATACTAAATAATACTAAAAAGTAAAATTGAGGGTAGTGTGAAGAGGTATGATGGTATGGATATTTTGCCAGTAGGGTTTAATATTAAAGACATAAGCACATTAATGCATTTGGGAGCTGATAATGTTTGTGAAGTTACACTTGAAGCTTTAACTTGCTTTTAAAAAATGATGAATGACATTATAAAAATGTAATACAGTAACTCTATGGAAAGACTATTTATTTATTTCAGAGCGTGGGGTTACAACTAAAAAGAAAATAATTGTGCAAGTTAGGACTTGAGATATGGATGAGCATGAGTTTTTTTTTTTCTGTTACATTGTGTTAAAGTACATGCTGTTAAAAATATATGTGATGAAAGAAATGCATGGACTGGGAGTTGGGAAGTGTGGGTAACAATGGATGATAAGGATGGGACATTTTAATTAACATATTGTATTTCAGTACAATCACTGTGAATTATAAGAGGGGATTTGTTAGGTACTGGGGTCAACCCAAACCATGTTAATTCTGTACAGATGAAAATTTAGTACAAGACTGTACATAATGAAACTGAGATCAATGTGTGGTAAGGAATTTAAGGAATTTGAACACATTTTCTTTGTCTGTGCCATAATAGAAAAGGAAATAGTAGATGAAGAGGATAGGTGAGAAGAAATGCATGCAGCAGAAAAGATTACTACAATAGATGTTGAAAGAGAAGGTATTATTTGGGGAAGTGGATGCCTGAATAAAAGGTTAAACAATAAAGAGGTGGTCACAGAACAAATAACAGTTCAAAGTTATGTGATTAATGTATAAGAGGAAGAAGAGGAAGACATGGAGGCAGGAAGAACAAGAACAAAATAGTGAAAAAATCAGAGTGGGAGACATAGAAAAAGGAAAAGAAAAATAAGATGTGGAAGTATAACACTTACAAAAAAGGAAAGGATGATATAAGAATTTTGGAATTAAATGTGAATAGTATTAGAAATGATATAAGAGGTTTGGTAGTGGGAGAATGGAGTAAAAACAAATAAACATGGATGTTTTTGCTTGCTAGATACTAGATGCAACAATGAAGAATAAAGGAAAAGAATACAGGCAGTATGGGGGGTTGTTTGGTTAGCAGGAAATGAAACGTTCTAGAATAGGAATTCTGATAAAAATGAAGAAAAGTGGATTTTACAAGTAACACTAGTTGTACTGATATGAGAATAAGACAAAAATGTATAAGATTAATAGTGATTTATTCACATACTAATGACTGAGGGAGAAAACAGTTGTTTGAAGAAATTTATACATTTGTGTTAATAACTATGTCAATATTGATGATAGGAGATTTTATCTGTAGCATGAGGGAAGAAAATGGAAAAATAACACAAGATATTAAGATGTTAAGGGAATTAATAAAATGTGGAGACTTAAAAGTAGGAAATAATAGAGATGGACATATAAAGGGGAATTTTTAATACTGAAATTGAATATATAGTTTAAAGACCTGATAGCAATAACAGAGGAGTACAGATCGTAGAGCTTTCAGATAATAGAGCAGTATGGGCCAGAATAGGGGAAGACAACAACATAATAAAGGTGGTTACGTGATAAAAAGATTAATAGCAGAATTTAAAAAGGAGAAGGAATTATTATGGAAATATATGATAATCAGACAATTTTATAATAACTGGACACAGAGCTGGATAGTGTAGAAGCATAAGTATAAAACTATATTTAAAAGTAGAAGGAAGAATAAAAAAAGAAATACGTATACAGCTAAGACAAACTACATAAAGCAATAGTAAGGGAAAGTACTGGGCCACATCAGAGACTTGGGAGGTCACTGTTAAGAAGAAAATGAGAACTGTTTCATTGCTGTGTTAAGCTTGGTATTAAATACCATAGTTCAGGTTATACTATAACAGAATAATTATGCAGAGATAATGATTGTGAGCAGCCAGAATGCAATTTAAATCAAATATTTTACTGTGTATATTTTAAGAAATGGATAGAATGTCCTAAACATGGATATCCACTTTGATATACAAGAGGGGTAGGAATATTAAAAACATGATGGAAGGTGCTAAACATTGGTAAAATGTAGATATTGTAAGCAATTTCAATATAATTATGAAGGAACTATCTCTTTCTCCCCTCATTCTTTAAGCAATAATGGAAAATTTAGTTGCAGTATCTCAGGAGTGGTTTATTTAGCAATGTGCATTTCATGTCCCAGTTTTTATGTTGATAAGATGGAAAGGCAAATGAAAGCTAGAACTTACTCACATAATTTTGCCATTAAAGATAAATATATAAGGAATGCATTATTTAAGCATACTATTAAGTGCCATGATTTACAAAAATATAGTTTTTGTGTTAGAAATGGTCCCTACTATGATGAGGAGATGTATGGGAAGCTGACTTAGAGTCTAGAGAATTCTTTTGGCAGGTTAAATTGGATGCCATCTTCTCCATGACTCAGAGATAAGGTTTCAGTTAATAATATCCAAACATCAAATGCTAGTCAAATATAACATAATATAAATTTTGTAATTGGATTTCTGTTATATAATTTTTTTTTATTTTATAAATTGATTTTTATATGTATATATTCAATTTGATGGCTCTTTTAGACCTATTTAAACCTAACGCTTTGCATTTGTTTAATAATTGATTTTACATGCTGTAAGTAATGGTATGCCTTTAAAGACTTGATAAGATTATTTGTCTTGAATCATATTGTCTGGTGATATTCTGCATTGGATTTTTTTTTTTACTTTTTTAAGTATTTGATTTGGACTATTTTATTAGTTCTAAAGATGTTCCTTTAAGGACCAAATTGCTTCACTTTCTTTTTTAATAACATTTATAGTTTGTTTAACCATTGTTTTGGGGTTCATGGGATGGTTTCCAATGTTTTATGGTGCTTTTTCTAAAATTCTACACTGGAATCCTGTTTTGTTCTTGATTTATGAAGATACTACAAAATGGATAGAGAAAAATATTGGAGAAGGTACTAAGAAAAGGGATCTATGGTATAAAAGGAAGAGACATGAAATAAATGTGAATTATGGTAAAAGAGGTAGTAGAGATGGATGTGAAGTTATGAGGTAGTGCCATCTGTGCCAGGCAGAGTTGGGCAGTATGTGTGCACATATGCCAGCATAGCTAACTGGAGTTTTGTGAAGAATTTTATGTTATTTGGCTATCACACTGATTTGTACAGATGTTTGAGTTAAAAATATATTTGTAAAGTTACTTGTGTTAGAAATGCATCAACAGTAGGTCCTGCTGGACAGAAAAATGTATGCATGTATGTATATTAGGTTGCATTGTTGTAACTGATCAAATGTGTATGTTTATCAGAGAACCCTGGACGGGTGAAAAGTTTGAAATTGTGTTATAGCTTTCAGATGCTGTCACAGATGTTAGCAAAGCTCTGTGAGTGTATTGTACCAAAGTCAGGTGACCAGAGGTGATGTCATCCTGTAACCAGCATCTAGTTTCTTTGGAACTCTCACAGCAGCACTTTGGAATCTGACAGGAAAGATTTATGACAAGATATATAAGACATCCACACAACAAAGAGAGACATCATCTGGCTTTTGTTGTAGTAAGACACTCAGCACACATCAGCTTGCCTTGCATTAGTAAGCAGTCTGGGAACAGTAATTTTTTTACTTAGTCAGGGACAATTACTGAGAATAGTTTATTATCATTTTCTGCATCTGTGAGAAAGTATGCAACTGTACTATTTTTATATCTCTGTGGTTGAAATTCTGTTGTTTATTGTATTCAGTATTATCCTGTTTTATGTTTTATTATGTATCATTAAATATTTTAACATCTTTAATTGTGGCTGGTCCTTTAGAGAATACTTTTAACATCTTGGAAGTTATTATGCTTGTTTTAGTAACACTGTGGTCACTCCTGATAGCCTTGCGGCTTTGGTCACACTCTACCATTTTTATTAGCATTCATTTTACACAGTATAATTGGGTACCATTTGTAAGAGTCTTAGGGCAGCTGACTGGTGGCAGCGTGATTACCTCAAAGACTGAGCAGAAAGGGTACTGTTTGTAAATCTGAGCCAGTCTTTCCCAGGTGTTTATGTGTGTGTGTGAATCTCAGCTATCCAAGCATGTGTGTCAGCTACTGGGAACAGGACACGTTGCTCCAAAGTGGTCAGTGTGTAGTTTTGTGTGGGCCTGGAGAGAGAAAGAGAATCCACCCCAGGTCCTGAACATGCTGTATGTATGCTCTTAAGGGAAATTGTGAGTTTATTTGGAATCTGAGTTATTTTTAGTTGCTGCTTGGGCATAGATTGAGAAGGCCTTTAGATATGATCTGTGAGGGTGAGTGTGAATCCCACAAGGAGTCTGTTTAGGTATATGTTCTAAACCTCAGGACAAGGCTTAGGGAGCTCATGGGCTTGGCCCAGGAGAAACTGTCATGAGCCCAACAGCAGAAAAAGTCTGGTATGACAGGCATGCTCAAGCTTGAGAGTATGCTGTGGGACAGCAGGTTATGGTGGGAATGGTGGTTATGGGGAACTGGTGATCACAGACCTGATGAGGAAAAACAGGCCAGATAAGGTAGTGTGGACCTCAGTCTGTGAGCAGGTATTCTAAAAGCTTAAATGGGCTTTTGGAGGGCCCCCTGTGATAACCAGTCCAGATTACAGCAAACAATTTGTTGTGCATTGGAGGGCTGTATTCAACCAGGTTTCCTCAGAGGGAGAAGAGCACCCAGTTGTATATCTCAGCCATAGGCTCCAACCCAGGGAGGAATGTTATGCAGCTGTAGAAAAACAATGTCTAGCCATAGTATGAACACTGCAGAAACTTCAGCTCTATCTGTATGGAAGGAAGTTCACTGTGGTTACAGACCACAATCCTTTAACATAGCTACATTGAGACAGCCAGCAAAATGCCAAGTTATTAAGGTAGAGCCTAGGGTTGCAGGCATATGACATGAAAGTGCAGCACAATAGTGAGGTCAGCAATGCCAATGCAGATGGGCTCTCAAGATAGATATAGGTTAATGTGTTCCCAAACAGGCCCATTTCTCTCAAGCAACATTTTTCAGGGTCACTTGAAACACTAGCTTGAGTTTTCAAAGGGGAGGAGAGATGTGATGTTATGAGGTAGTGCCATCTGTGGGCAGTATATGTGTACATATGCCAGCATTGCTAGCTGGAGTTTTGTAAAGAATTAGCTTATTTGACTATCACGCTGATTTGTACAGATGTTTGAGTTAAAATATATATTTGTAAAGTTACTTGTATTATAAATGCATCAATAGTAAGTCCTGTTGGACAGGTTCATAGGTTCATAGGTTGATAGGTTGGTACTAGGCTATCAGCCCTAGGGCCTATACAAGCCTAGCCATAACAATTCCCTGGCTATTTCTTCTCACACTATTTACTTCCCTGGACCCCTGTTTAGCAGGGCAACTGATGTGATCCCCAGGGTGAATTTCCTTTCTCCCATCCAATCATCAAGGTTCTTTTTGAAGAGGGCCAAAGAGGTGCTCTGCTTGACATGTATGGGCAATCTATTCCAGGGTCTGGGGAGTCTCTGGGTCAGGAACCCATCCCTCCAGCATGTATTGTTTATTGTGATGACAAGGTTTAGATCCCTGGAGCGTGTGACTCTGAGAGATTGGGATTTCTTTAACTGTAGCATGTCCAACAGCTCTGGGTTTGACATGGCCTTGTATGTTAAGCAGAGATCGCCTCTGAGTAGACAATATGCGACAGAGTATAGCTGGAGTTTTTTATGGCAGTCAGCATAGGGAATCTGCTTTAGGCCTGTGATTCTTTTAGTGAGGTATTTCTGTGGCCTTTCCAGTTGTTGCAGATGTCTTGAGAGGTACATACCAAATGGGGCGTTGTATTCTATAATGGGTCTAATGAGGGATGAGCACAGTGGGACAATGACTTCATTTTTTCTGTATGAAAAGCCCTTAGTGATGAGGTGTGCCACATAGAAGGATTTCCTGACTGTTGTGGCGATGTGGTTATCAAAGGTGAGACCACTGTCCACCTGTGTCCCTAAGTCTCTTATCACACTTTCAGTGTTTAGTGTACTGCCACCTATATGGTAATTCACGGGTACATGTTTTTTCCCAAAGGGGATAACTATACATTTCTTGGCATTGATCTTGAGCCCATGGCTCTGGCACCAATCATCTGTTTCTGTAAGGCCCTTTTGTAGAGTATCCACATCATTTGAGGATTCAATAATGGCTCCCAGTTTGCAGTCATCTGCAAACTTTGTTAGCCAGAGTCCCTTAGTGTTGGCCTGTACTTCAGAGAAGTAGATGCCAAACAAGAGCGGTCCCAGGACTGAACCCTGAGGTACTCCACTTGTCACTTGTCTGGAGCTGGATTTGGAGTCGGCTACTTTTACAGTGTGGGTTCTATCAGTAAGCCAGTTAGCAACCCATTGGGTGACGTAGGGATTAATGCCCAGCTTAGTAAGTTTATCTATGATTCCAGAGTGGGGGATGGTGTCAAAGCCCTTGGCAAGGTCTAGCTAGGCTGTGTGGACCACCTTACCCTTGTCCATGGCTCTGGAGACTGATTCAAAGAAGTCAGTCAAGTTCAAGAGACAAAATCAGCCCTTCATGAACCCAAATTGTGTGGGGTCTAGTGTTTGAAGGTTGCCAATGTCTTTGTTTATAAGTTCCATGATAATACGCTCCATGACCTTGCAGATAAGGCTCATCAGACTGATGGGACGGTAGTTTCCGGGATTGAAGGTGGATCCCCCCTTGTGGAGTGGGATAACTGTAGCTCTGCACCACTCAGTGGGCATGAAACCTGAGGTGAGGCTATGATTAAACATGACACTCAGGTGAGGTGCCAGTTCATATTGTAGTTCATGTAGTACACAGCATGGGATGTCATCTGGTCCCACGGATGCTGTATTCTTAGCTTTGGAGACTGCATTTTTTACCTGTGTGGCCATTATTACCGGAATTTAGCAATCTTCCAACAGAAGAATGTATGTATGTATCTTAGGTTGTATTATTGTAACTCATCAAATGTGCATGTTTATCAGAGAACCCTGGAAGGGTAGAAAGTCTGAAATTGTGTTATACTTTCAGATGCTGCCACAGATCTTAACAAAATTCTGTGTGTGTGTTTTTTTTTTGTACCAGAGTTAGGTGACCAGAGGTGATATCATCCTCTAACCAGCAGCTAGTTTCTTTGAACACTCACAGCAGAACTTTGGAACCTGAAAGGAAAGATTTCTGACAGGATATATATCTCCCCATTCACACAAACAAAGAGACCCATCATCTGTTTTTTTGCTGCGGTAAGACATTCAACACACATCAGCTTGCCTTGTTTTAGTAAGCGGTCAGGGAACAGTCAGGGAGATTTACTGAGAATAATTTAGTATAATTTTCTGCATCTGTGAGAAAGTATCCAACTGTATTATTATTTATATCTCTGTGGCTGAAACGCTGTTGTTTATTGTATTTAGTATTCTCATGTTTTCTGTTTTATTACTTATCATTGAGTATTTTAATACCTTTCACTCTGGCTGGTTCTTTACAGAATACTTTTAACATCTTGAGAGTACTTGTGCTTGTTGTAATGACACTCTAGCCACTCCTGAAATCCTTGCTGCTTTGGTCACACTCTACCATTTGTATTAGTATTAATTTTATACAGTATAATTGGGTACCCTTTGAGAGAGCCTTAGGATAGCTGACTGGTGGCAGCGTGATTACCCCAGAGTCTGGGCAGAAAGAGACACAGCTAGTAAATCTGCATCAGCTTTTCCCAGGTGAGAGAGTGTGTGTGTGTGTGTGTGTGTGTGTGTGTGTGTGTGTGTGTGTGTGTGTGTGTGTGCGTGTGCTACCAGAGCTACAAAATGGTCAGTGTGGAGTTTGTGTGGGCCTGGTGAGAGAAAGAGAGTCCAGCCCCAGGTCTGGAGCATGCTTCCTGTGTGCTCTAAAGGGAAATTGTGTTTGGTGCAGCGGCTGCATCTGAAAATACTGTGTGAAATCATCTTTGCTCTTAGTGACCGCCCATCACTAGAGTCCCTGTGAGGACTGAGTCTCAGTGATTGCTGGCCCGGAGTCAGGATGCATCACAATGATATTGAAAGAATATAAAAAAAATAAGGCTGATAGCATGTGGAATAGTTAAAGCCTTTGACATAGTGAATAATGAAGAGCAATGTGGCAGATTTAAGTGGCAAATGTTTTTTGAAAATATAATGTAATAAAGAAATGTTATGACAATTTGTGAATGCAGGTTATGATAAATGGATGAATGTGGAAAAAGAGAGGAGGAAAACAGGTATGCCCATATGATTAAGTGTTTATTTTTATTAAAAATTACTACAGTAGTGCAAACATGTATGTACAAAATGAGAGATGCAAGATGGGAAATGGAAGGACATCACCAGTATAAATGACATATGCACATGACTCAGTTGTAATAGGAAAAAAACAACAAAGGATGGATAAATTAGATTGTAGTAAGGATTGAAAAGCTGTTAAAAAGCTGTTTTGCAATGAAATACAATACAGTGTGTTGCTCATCCCTTTCCTTGTCTCTGTAAAAAAAACAAAAAAATCTCTTGTTTTCCCACCTTACTGAACTAGAGTAGTCCAGTTTCAGAGTTGCTGATCCCTGGGCTTTGTTTTTAGTGCCTGTTACTGATCCATTGCCTTATTAGGAAGGAGGGAAGTTTCTTTGCTTACCAGTGGGAGTGGGAAGCACTGAGCGGCCTTTTTGTCCGATTTGGTGAAGTTTCAGCCAGAAACTAGTAGTCCATTGGTCATTTTGGGCCAATTCTTAGCTCCCTTCAGCCCCCTGCTATAAAACACGCTAACGCATACGTTAGCGATTTAGCGGAGTTGCCACTGTTGCACACAAAGAGCGGCGGTTAAACAAGGTTAAACTATTCGGCCATCTAAATTCCACTCTTCAAATTTTCCCTTAGAACTACCTTCCTCGAGCTGTACTGCTGATCTAACCAGCATATCCTCTAACTGAAAAGTTCATCTCTACTTGATTCCCAAGTAGACTATTCTCTATCTGTAAAGCCTAGCACTTACTCCTACAGTACTTGCACCTTGATAAAGCACTCTTATTATAGATAGTACCCCACCAGCCTAAAACCCACTTCCCGAGTCCTTTGAAAGTCTCTTTATCTACTACTTCTAGTATGTCGAGGATCAGTTGCTAGTGTCCTCTCCAGCTCAACTGGTGAACCTGGGAATATTGAGGCAATGTTACAATTGCCTCATGTACATAGACAATCCTCTCCTTCTCCCACAAAACACAAATACATGCGAGAGATGCAACTATACGGCCAAACTGGAGGCTGAGCTCTCTCAACATAGGACTGGCAAGACCAGACAGGAGGAGAAGGTAACCACACACAATACATACCCAGTCACACATGGTACCATCACAACTTCAAATCATACACATACTCACACAAAGACATACTCGGAGGCTCTGATCAAAAATTTACCAAAACAGAAGAGGCCACCAAAGCAGACACCCAAACAACTACCACCTCATGACCCAACACATGCAACACATAGACCACACAGTCAGAGTGTCAAACAGTCACAGCCCTTAAGGCCAAACAAAATGCCAGACACACTTGTCATTGGTGATTCCATAGTTAGACACACTGACGTCCTGCTCACCAGACTGAGTAAGGAGAAGGTCACAGTAAGCTGCCTGTCGGGCGCTAGAATCTGCCACATAACGCAAGCACTCAGGTCTCTCAACAGCAGGTACAAGTATGACTCAGTCATTGTCCACGCTGGTGTCAACGACCTGAGATGTACCTCCTTGGACTACATGAAAAGGGACATCGAGGAGCTCTCTGATTATGTAGCCCAGGCAGGTATGACCCTGACCTTGAGCAGTATCCTACCTTCACCTAGAATGATGCCACAATACAGTGATAAGATGATCAGCTTTAATAATTGGCTTAAATTCTGGTGTCATTCAAAGGGGATCCAATGTCTGTCTGCCTGGGATGACATGCTGGACAAGCCATGCTGCTTCGCAAGGGACGGCTTGCAACTAAGGGTAATGCTGCTCAATGCCAGAAGTCTCAATCTCAAGATGCATGCACTCGAGGCCCTTCTCAATATGGAGAACATCGATGTCTGTGCTGTGACAGAAACCTGGTTCAAGGCTCCTGAGAGCACCCCAGCACTAACAGGTTTCACCTCATATCATGCGTTCCGGCCCCAAAATCCAGACAACACCAAGAAAGGAGGGGGGGTGTCCATATTCATAAAGGACACCCACACCTCAAGGTTGGTGGCAATGCATGATGCATCGGAGACCATCCAGGTGCAATTAACCATAGGCAAGACTGCTCTGCAATTTGTAGCATGTTACAGGCCACCCTCTCAAACTCAGGAACCTCACATGGCCTTCCTGAAAACATTGGAGGATAAATGTATCTCCAAACACCATCATACTAGGTGACTTCAACTACCCTAATATAGACTGGGAACACTACTCAAGCCCGAACACTCTAACCCAAAGATTCCTGGAGTTCATAAACTCAAATGCCATGGAACAACTAGTCACCATCCCCACAAGAGGAGAAAACATACTTGATCTCATCATCACGAACATGGGATCAAAATGTTCAACACCGAAGTATACCCCTCACTGGTGAGATCAGATCATAAACTAATCTCGCTGGAGGTCCTCATCCCGCCCCACCTGAAACAAAAAGACCACAGTGAAAAACTTCTCAAAAGCCGATTTCACACTTCTAAAAACTAGTGTGGTCTCCTTTAAGGCCCTGAGCCAGTGGTAAACATTACTCAAACCACTGAATCACTTACAAATGCCTTCTACCAGCACCTACAGGACTGCATGGATCAGGCAATCCCAAACAAAACTAAGACTCTCTGTACCAAAGGCAAGCATCCAGTCTGGTGGACCCCAGCCATAAACAAGCTCTACAACAAAAGGAGGAAGCTACTACAAGATAGAGCAAAATCCTTGAAAGGTAAGACACCTTTGATCATTATAAGTAAAAAACTAAGAGCTCTCATAAAATCATCCAAGGCAAATTTTGGGAGAAAAATCGCCAAGGACTCTAAAGACAATCATAAGGCCTTCTTTAGCTATGTTAGAAACCTAGGAGGAAACTCCCAGATATGCTCAGAATTAGTTCAAAATGATTTGAAAATTACTGAACCTACACACATTGCCAACATACTGGCTGACAGGTTCAGTGCAAACTTCTCCCCAAAGGAGAGATATCTATTCCAGAGGATTGTAGCCCCTAAACATCTCCAACGCCCAGGTGAGAACTGCCCTCACTAAGGCAAAAAACACAGCATCCATGGGACCGGATGGTGTCCCCGGCTGTGTGCTTCACGAACTCAACGAGGAATTAAACCCACAGTTAGGACAGCTGTTTAATCTTAGCCTCACCTCAGGATACGTACCCAAGGAGTGGCGCACGGTGACTGTGGTCCCACTTCATAAGGGCGGCACCTCCACAGACCCTGGAAATTACCGCCCCATTAGCTTGACAAGCCTTATCTGCAAAGCCATGGAGAGGATCATAATGGAACTCATAAATAAAGACATTGGGAACTTGCAGACTTTGGATCCAACCCAGTTTGGCTTTGTCAAAGGCAGATCCTGCCTCTTAAACTTGGTTGACTTTTTTGAGACAGTCACCAAGGCCATTGATGAGGGAAAGGCAGTCCATACAGCCTACCTCGACCTGGCAAAGGCCTTCGACACAATACCCCACTCAGGTATCATCGAAAAACTCATCAGCCTGAATGTAAACCCATACATCACAAGATGGGTTGCAAACTGGCTAAGTGACAGAACCCACAGGGTCAGAGTTGCTGGAGCCATGTCAGACTCAAAGCCTGTCACAAGTGGTGTCCCACAGGGCTCAGTCCTGGGTCCACTCTTGTTCAGCATCTACTTTTCTGAAGTACAAGCAAACACAGGAGGGTTATGGCTGACAAAGTTTGCAGATGACTGCAAACTGGGTGCCATAGTCGAAAACACATCTGACACAGATATCCTCCAGAAGGGCCTCACAGAAACGGATAACTGCTGCCAGAGCCATGGCCTGAAGTTAAACGCCAAAAAATGCATAGTCATACCCTTCGGGAAAAACAAGGTTACCCCTAGCTACCATATAGGTGGCAATCCAATGAGCACAGAAAAAGTCATCAGGGATCTGGGGACCCAGGTTGACAGTAGCCTTTCGTTTGACACTCATGTTGCTAAAGTAGTTAGGAAAACCTTCTATATCGCCCACCTGATCATGAAGGGATTCACATCTAGATCAAGGGAGGTCATCGTCCCCTGTACTCATCACTCATTAGACCTATGATTGAGTACAATGCCCGTTCGAATGTATCTGACCAGACACCTGCTGCAGCTTGAAAGGCCCCAAAAGTTCCTCACCAAAAGGATAAAGGGTCTCAAAAATATGTCTTATGCTGCCCGACTGAAAGAACTCCAGCTCTATTCAGTCTCATACCGCTTGCTCAGAGGTGACCTGTGCCTGACATATAAGGCCATGTCAATCCCAGATTTGATGAATATGCTTCACCTCAAAAAATCTGGATCCCTCAGAACCACAAGGGTGGGAGACTTAAACCTTGACACGGTTATAAATAGAACATGCTGGAGGGACAGATTCATCACCCAGAGACTCCCTGTGCTGTGGAACAAAATCCCGGTACATGTGAGGCAGAGCACCTCGCTGGCCTTGTTCAAGAGGAATCTTGACCAATGGATGGGAGATCGCAGATATACCCCAGGGATTACTTCAGTGTCACTGCTTGACAGAGGCACAGCAAAATGATAGGCATAGTTTTTATTCAAACTAAAGGGGTGGCGAAAGCCACATAACTATGGGCTAGGCTTATAAATGCCCTTGGGCAGATAGCCTAGTATGAACCTATGAACCTATGAACCTATGAACATAGATGACAAGCAGATGGGGTATTTCATTTAGATGCTTTAATACATAGAAACACATCAGGATGGATAGCAGCATTTAAAATGTAAACAAACCGGTTGACAGACAGACCTTACATACATACATGCTTACATTTCAACAGCTTACTAGAAAATGGCAGTCAGACTTGCACGTGCTCAGTATTTATACACTTTTGCAAGCCCATGGATAGCTTCTTAAAGGTACAAACACAAACATTGATCTACATCCTCCTTCTTAAAAAGATTGCCCTTGGTAAAAACAACATTGGAGTTAGGCATGAATTATTATAGACATCAGAAACAAACATAGTGTTCATGACCATGTTGCTGTCTATCTGTTACATGATCTGGAGATACGACCGGATCTCTAAACATAACAATCTGGACTGAATTTAGCAACAGGGACAGTCTTCGGTGAACAACGCATATCAGGAACTTCTGGATTTGTCACAGGAATGGGAATATTCTCTGGAACTTCCTCTGGAATTGGAACACTGGACAACTTACTCTAAGAGTCTTTCTCACAGGCTGTGCTGTGGTGTAGGCTTGGACAGTAAATGCTTCCATTTCTACCTAAACTCTGCTCCTTGTGATTCCACAATGTATGATCTTGGCTGTGGGCAAATATTCTTCACAACACAAATCTGATCACACCCTCTGGACATTTGCATCCTTACCACTTCTCCTTCTCATAATGGATTGAGCAGTTTGCTGGTCTTTATTGTAGCAAGAATTCTTCAACAGATTGGTTTTCACTGACCTGCTTTCTTGATACATGGAACCAACAATTGACTACTGATTGGTAATGTGGTTCTGGTTTACCTAGACAGAAGTCTCTAAGCAGGTGAACCAAGATATTTTTCACGAGGAATGTTTCTGAGATTCAAGAAATTCAGGAAAACATCACTATTGTCTCATCTTGACTTCTCTAGTAACTGTTTTGCACTTTGAACTGCATGTTCTGCCAAAGCATTTGACTGCTGGTACTCTGGGCTACTCTTGACATGAGTAAAGTCACATTCTTTGGCAAATCTTTTGAACTGTTGGCTAGTGAACTATGTGCCATTGTCAGAAATAACATTGTGCAGACTAGCATGGACTGCAAAATTATGCTTCATTTTAGTAATGACAGTACTGGATACTAGGTTAGGAAGTAGGTCAATCTCAAACCAATTGGAGTAAGAGTCTAGTACAATAAATAATGTTGACCATCCCACTCAAAAATGGCAGTGGCTAATGTCAACCAAGGTAGTTCAGAAATCAGGTTTACTGAAGTGGTTCCTTCTGTTGATATGGCTTTGTTCTATTACACATGGAACAAAATAAAAGTGCTCTCTCAATGTTTTGTCACATAGAAGGTCAAAATACTAGTCCTCTCACCCTTCTTTTGGTAGAGTCAGCTCCTGGATGATCACTATGCAAGATAGTCATGTACTCTTGTTGCAAGGACTTTGGAACAATTACTTTCAGACCTTTCATAATGATACCATTGTCAGACAAAATCTCATCTCTGTATGGAAAATAGGGTTGCACTTCTTGAGGTAAACTAGATTGCTTTGATGGCCATCCTTGATTGATAAAGTGGTAGAACCTTTGTAAAATTGGACCTGTGGCTATGTGATCTCTCAGCTCATCAAGATGTGTGGAAGAAACATTTTTCACTTCCATGACTTCAAAATCAGTGTTCTCATTCTCATGCTGTTCTGTGGTGTTTCTGGGTAATCTGGATAATGTATCCACAAGATAAAAAAGCTTGCCGTTCTTGTAGACAAGAGTGAAATTATACCTTTGCAATCTCAGCATCATAAGTTGAAATCTGGCTGAGCTGAATGCATAGGCTTTCTTAAGATACTGATTAGAGGTTTGTGGCCTGTTTCAATCTGGATAGGTCTACCATAAACATAAACACGGAACTTAGAACATGCAAACACAATTGCTGAAAGCTCTTTCTCTATCTGGGCATACTGCATTTCAGTTTGGGTAAGAGTACTCTATGCATAGGCAATAGGTTGATCCTCTTGTAGAATGACTGCACCAAGACTAAATTTCGAAGCATCACATGAAAGAGTAACTGGCTTGAGAGTTGGTGGACTAGAAATTGTCTGTTTCAGGACATCAAATGCTCTTTGGTGTTGCTCTATCCAAGACCAATATACATCTTTACATGACAGCTCTCTGAGTGGTGCTGATAGTTAGCTCAAGTCTGGTATGAACTTGCTTAGGTAATTAAGCATGCCAACAAAACATTGCAGGGTTTGAACATTATATGGAGCTAGCATCTAGATAATGGCTGTTTGTATAGAAGGGTCTGGGCGTAAGCATGAATTAGTAAATAAATGACCAACATAAGTGACCTCTTGTAGCCTGAATTTGCATTTATGTGGATTGAGCTTAAGATTCACTTGATGTGCCCTTTCCAGAACTTTTCTGATGTTTCTGTCATGCTCAGCTTCACCATTACCTCCTACTAGTATGTCATTTACTGTAAAAGCACAAGGATACCCAGAAAAAAGTTGCTCCATTGCATGCTGAAAGACTTCACTTGCAAAATTTATCCCAAATGGCATACTCAAAAATCCATAACTGCCAAATGGATTACTGAAAGTAGTGAGCAATGATGATTTCTTGCCAAACTGAATTTGCTAAAATGCACTCCTTGCATCTAAGATAGAAAAAAACAGTGGCATTTGGCATCAGAGCTGCGACTTCTTTGATTGTGCACATTGGATGATGAGGTCTTTTTAGTGCTTTGCTCAAATCACCTAGATCAGTACATATTCTGATGTCATCTGAGCTTTTCTTATGAGTTACCACCATGGAAGATATCCAATCAGTTGGTTCTGCAACTGGACAAATCACACCTTGTTGCACCATTTTATTTAACTTGGCTTTGACTCTTCCTGCATGGCTATTGGAACTTTCTGAACTGGCCTGATAACTGGACTGACATCTGGATCTAACTTGATGGATTACACAACTGGAAGGTTCCCTAGTTTGTATTTAAAGTGATCAGCATAGGTAGAAAAAATGTACTGGGCAAAATTAGAGTACTGGTCTTTTAAGATAACATGATGGACTTCCTTGTTAAATGAAAGCAGTCCCATTTTCAAACTGTCTCTTTGCCCTAATAATGACTGGACATGCTTCTTGACCACATAATACAAGTTGTAGCTTCTCCCAGCAGAGTAACATGAAAGCACTACTTAGCCTTCAGTCTAAATTTCTTCATCTCCATAAGCAACAAGCTTTGCACACTTTGTCAAATCAAGCCATTCACCATGATACACTCTAGCAAATGTTTCTGCTGACATAACATTGCACTTGGAACCTGTGTCAACTCTGAGCTCTTTGGGTTTGCCATTTATCCAAAGAGCACAAAATACTTCATTCTTTGCCCATAAATCTTCTGCATTAACTGTTTCATAAAGCACTGACACACCATCAACTTAAAGAGTTTCTTAAAATGTTCCCTTTTAATAAAATAATGTGGGCCTTTTGATTTACAAAACCCTTTGAAATGATTTCATTTGTTGCATTTGTGACATTGTTGACCAAAAGCTAAACATTTCTCCCTTTTAGATTCATGATTTCCACCATAATTACTAGAGTTGACAATGAAACTGGGTGGCAACTGTTCACCACCACCCTTATGCTTGTTTGCTGACTGACTCTTATGCTTCACTGAGACTGTGCAAACACTGGAATTTGCTGGAAAGCTCTGGTGTTTGACAATTAGTGTTGCAGGGGCTACAGTTGATGTCATGTGCCTGGGCCTGCTTCTTTTAACCATATGCTGCATACTATCAACATGAGCTTTAGAAGTTACTGGAACCATGCATTTCCTCACTTGTAAGCATATGTGTGTACTTTTCTGTGAGCTCATATATCTGACAAATTTCAATGGCCTTATTCAAAGTTAAATCACAGTCACAAAACAAAATCTTTCTCACAGCATCATTTTTAATACAACACACAAGTCTGTCCTTTATCAACTCATCCCTTAAATCACAAAATCTTCATGGTTTAGCTTTGTTTATCAAGTCAGTTATATATGCTGCAAAAGTTCACCAGGCTTTTGATCCCTTCTGTAAAATAAGTGCCTTTCCATTGTAACATTCATTTAGGGGTTACGCATTCCTCTAAATTTATTTTTTAAGCACTCAGCGTCCTCCCTTGACTTGGCCTGTACAAGAATATGATGGTTTTCACTCTCTTCTGCATAGACAGCAGGTGTATACACAAATGAATGTTCCCTTTCAATAGCTTCTGACCCAGCTAAATTAAGTAAAATAAAATTCTTTGTATGGTCATCTTTATCAGAAAATGCAGCCTGTATGAAAGTGTCACACTGTTGCTCAAACATTCCCCAGGTTTCTGCAATATTATTGTCAAACACAAGTGCACTGTGTTTTTGAAATCCATCAACCATGCTGACAAATTATGCACAAATACACTGAAAATATGGTCCTTGTAATTATGTACAAACTGTTCTGTGGGCTTGTAATAACATTCAAATGCACAATAAACTCTTTGAAATGCTGTTCTTTGCAAAATATCCTCTGTAATGGCTGTATTTTACATAACTTTACTGAAATCCTGCACAAACATGCAAACACTTCATCCCACTTCTGACACCATGTCACTTGTCCCTCTCTAACATAGATGACAAGCAGGTGGGGTATTTCATTTAGATGCTTTAATACATAGAAACACATCAGGATGGATAGCAGCATCATAAAATATAAATGAACTGGTTAACAGACAGACCTTACATACATACATGCTTAATCTCAACACCTTACTACAAAATGGCAGTCAGACTTGCACATGCTCAGTATTTATACACGTGTTCAAGCTCTTGGATAGCTTCTTAAAGGTATACACACACATTGATCTACACAGTGTAAGGGGTTTGGTGAAAAAATAATAAATGGAATATATTTCTAAAAAAAGGGAATAAAGATTTTCAAAGTGACATTTGATGAGTATAATTGTGTAATAAGTCAATGGAGCAAGATACTGGAATAAATACAAATGTCTTGGTGAATAAGTATTTTTTTATCATTTTAGATAAAGACATACATGTTGAACACTGATTTGTTAGGAAAAATAGCAAATATGTGACAAGTATATATGTTTCTCATTCAAATGGAAAAAGAGTTATTAGAGATGTTTTTGTTGCATTTGGAACTCAAAGCTGAACCCAGTGAGAATGGGGAACATTTGTAAGAAAACAAAAGGTGGTTTGAATTAAAAAAAAATCTTTTGGGGCATTTAATCATATATACAATTATTTTTGGTATTGAAAAAGATTAACAAAACAGAAAAAATATAGGTAAGATATTTTATGATAGTATAAAAACATATGGGAAGACAAAAATGGAAATAAATAAGACAGAATGGATGAAAAAGAATAGGAGAATAAAAAGAAATTTATGGAAATTAAAAGTAAGTGATATTGATAGGAAAGGAAAAGGATGGTATAATGAGTTTGAAAAAAAAAGTTTTTTGTACACATGGAAGGAATTAAAAGAAGATGGAGAATGCAATAAAAGCCAGAAAAAAGGAGTTGAGCAGTTTTATGAAGCAGGGAATTTCTTTTCTGTAGAGAGTTTTAATAGATGAGATACCAGTGAAAAGGAATATGAAATACAAGGTAATGAAAGAAAGAAGATGTTTTGATTGTAATGAAGACTAAACAGTAAGACATTCCCGGGATTCAAGAAGCTCGGCACAAGGACAGTTTTAGCCCTGTGCTGAGCGTCCTCACTACAGATGGTGCAGCAGCGGCATATGAATATGCATGAGGGCGCGCCGCTGCACCCTCAACGTGCACAGGAAATGTGTGGCGAGTGCAGGGAACATGTACAAGTACTCTACAGAGGCTTAAACATGCCCCGACAGTTGCAAAACCTACTATGCCTACTAGTTGAGACCGCCACTAATAGTAAGTCAGTAATTCAGTGTCCGTGGATACCAAAATGTGTGCTAAGCATACAAGAACGTCCACGAACAGTGAAACAAACTCGTAGTAAACACACAAGCACATAGTGGAATGTTGAGCCCTGTCCCTAGAACTTTCACAATTAGATTCCCCGTGTCCCTATTATACATTTGAATTGCTGCAATATCGAAGGTGTAAGCAAAGCTCAGCATGTTTACGCATCGCTGCCCTCCACCGAGCATAGCTTACACATCAAATTCATTCAAATAGAGAAAAACATGCGGAATCAACGTGAATGTCAATAGTGTAGTGTTTAGAACATCCGCCTAATGAACAGGCATTCACTGTTTGAGCCCAATAAGAGCACATGTCATTTTCCATGTGGAATGAATGTCATTTTGCTGTAAAACCAACATAAGAGTATCGCATGAGATATTTAACTTAAATATCATTCAAGCAAAGTGGCACTGTCATAATGAATAAGGCACTAGTAAGCAGGTGTAAACACAAATAAGCAGCAGTAAACACATATAAGTACCAATAAGCAAGTTTGAGTGCACTTGTGTAGGTCTAAGCAGTGCCCAGCATAGGAAATGTATATAAGTATGTACAGATATATAATATATATACATATATATATATATATATATATATATATATATATATATATATATATATATATATATATATATATATTAAGAAAGAACAATGTAACAATAAAGCATACAAAAGGAAAGAGAAGGGAATCAACAGCAACCCTTGTATTATATAGCACTGTCAGTGTATGTCATATCAAGCTGGGCAGGAGTGAGCAAAGTACTGCTACTCACACCACAGGCAGGATATTACCAGTGGGAGTAACATTTTTGATCTACTAAGTCTACTTTACACACAGAGGGTAGTCCCTGGTGGGGCTACCCAAAAATTGATAGGCAATTTGGCCAAACGACCATTACACAAGCAAGGGCAGGTATGTTCAAGGACTAAATGGTGGGAGAGCCTGAGAATACATGGGTCAGAACAACATGCGTGTAGGGCCCCTAATGCTTGGGAGAGGGCAATGTGTGGAGGTGTGTCATGGCTGCAATAACAACTGGACAATGGATGGTATGCATGCATGTTGAACTCGGGTGGGGTGGAGGAACTATGGGTATGAAATTATGGAGCCAGGCATGCCAGGGTTGGATGGGCTGGTTCTAGTTGGACCGCCCCATGGAGGTCAGCGAGTTCGTTATAAGTATATATGTATACACACATGCAGACATCAATATGTAGAAGTATATTCTCTGTAACACATTCATTCCATTTGCAGGCATAAATAACATGAATGTGCCCTTACAAACCTTGACAGTAGACAGAATAATAGGTTGTGCATAAGAGGGAAGGGACGAAACTGCTAAAATGCAAAAGTGTGTACAATGTCCGAAGTCAGTGCTGTGCTGAAAAAAATCAAATGTGAGGACTTTCCCACACATGGAATCATTCCTGTGATCTGCCTGCTATGGGAACGCCAATTACTAAACCGCTCTATTTGTAAAAGAAATACGCTGAACACGTACCTAATTAGGCTCTCATGTGTAACATGTGCATTACCACATAGTCATACTTATTAATTTATTGTAGTGTCATGTTAATGGGAGTAAGGATGTAATGAAGTATAGAGTCTAATCTTGACATAAACACATGCGTGTCCCATGTGGGACAACCCAAAAATTGTGAATAGTGTCCTTTCGGTCGCTCATGTCACCAATGTTAGTGGACTAAAAGTTTGGGAGTTCTGAGAATACATGGAGTGAGTCAACCGAAAGGATGGGTCTATAGGAGTAGGGAGTGGCCAATGTGTAGTGGTGTGGATACACCGCAAATCCAACTGGAGAATGGATGACTGCAGTGTTAGGGAGGCATTGGGGTGGGTGTTTGGGGAACCAGGAGCCATGGGTATATGGGTATATATTCAAATGAAGCAGCACAGCAATAGAGTATTGGTTAGATCAACCGCCTAATGAACAGACATTCCCATTCCGAATCCCACTGCATCACATATCATTTACCATCGGTAATCTGTACATGAACATATTGCAACATCTGTCTGCTGTATAACCTGCAAAATAACAATTAAAAGTTAACAGGAGTGAAGTGACAGTGTCATAATGAATAAGGCACTAGTAAGCAGGTTTAAGCATATATAAACACCAGTAAGCATGTGTAAGTGCGTTTGTGCAGGGTAAGCATTGCTTTACAGACACACACACACACACACACACACACACACACATATATATATATATATATATATATATATATATATATATATATATATATATATATATATATATATATATATATATATATATATATATATATATATATATATATATATGTGTGTGTGTGTGTGTGTGTATACACAGATATACAGCTATGATAGGAAACAGCACACAAGAATGACATATGTTCACAGGCTATGCCAATGGAAGTGAGGGGCCCAAGCAAGAAACATGAAACACATAGCATGACCTTCCACCCCTCCCCCCCAGCCAGACACGGGAAACATACACACAAACAATGTAAAGAGTCCACCCCAGACCACAGGCAGGATACAACCGGGGGGGGGTACACAGTGCACCCGTGAATTCTAATCTTGGAACACAGACAGGAGTGCCCCTTGCAGGACACCCCAAAAATTGGCAAGACCAAAAGAAGGTGATAAACTGAACATTCTGGCTGGGACGTATACGTACCCAGGATACAAGGGTGGGAAAGCCTGATGAGCCATGAGTTGCGACAATTGTATGAAATGGGTCCCGTGAAGTGGAGAGTGGGCAGCGTGTAGTGGTGTGTCCAGAACCGACCAGGACCCAGAGTAAGAATAGGTGCTGTAGAGGGTGGGGGAACTATGGGTAGCTACTTATGGGTCTAGGTGTGCAGGTGTTGGCTAATGCGGGCCTATATGGACAGCCCCAGGGATGTAAGCAAATGTGTTCATTGGGCAGAGACGTCGCCCAATGAGCAGCCACACCCACTACGAGTCCCACTGCAGCAAAGTGTAACCTATATGGTAAGGAATGGAATAACCAGATGTAGATGTATATATGTAGAGATATGTGTGTGTATATCTACCCATAGTGACATAGAGATAAGCCTCTCCCTCTCCATAGTACAAAGGTATATGTACAGAGACAGAATACATATACATACCCACATATAGATATATACATATGAGACACCCATAGACCCATATGTTGTTAGATTATATATATATATATATATATATATATATATATATATATAGGGTGTATATTATAACATCGAAGTTTTTAAACATCGAATGTTATAATATCGAACCCCAAACACTGAAATATGAAAACATCGAGCAGTCAGAATAGTGAATTTTGTCCCAGGGAAAATATTCGCTATTCCGAGAAACATACACACAACACAAACACACACAAAAAACAGCAATCCACACACATACACTTAAAATCCTACATCTAAACCTAAACTAAACTTTACATACACTACTAGCAATCCACTTACCTTAACCCAACCCTAACCCTAAGGTCCGTCACTATCACACACTCACCTCACCCGCGCCCTAACCCTAACTCACATAACCCGCCCCCTAACCCTAACCTACACACAATTGTACACTTACCTCACCCGCGCCCTAACTCTATATCACTGAACCCATCCCCTAACCCTAACGTCCACACAACCGTACACTTACCTGACTCGTGCCCTAACCCTAACTCACCTAACCCGCCTCCTAACCCTAACCTACACACAATTGCACACTTACTTGAACCCGACCCATAATGTTCCAACATATCGAATGCTGAAAACAGCGAAGCCACAGCAACGGCCCACTGAATTCTTCCCTCGGAAAGAATTCGGTGTCCTGCACCTTCGCTGACATTATGGGTTCGATATTATAACATTCGATGTTTAAAGACTTCGATGTTATAATATAGACCCCATATATATATATATATATATATATATATATATATATATATATATAGACAGCGATATGTAAATATATACATGTATGCATACATATACAGATATATCTGTATATAGTAATGTATATATATATATATATATATATATATATATATATATATGTGACTGTAAATATAGACATGTATATAATAGCTAGGATATGATACAGCAGTCATGAGTTACATATGTTCACAGGCTGTGCATATGGAGGTGAGTTGTCCAATAAACAAACATGTAACACATAGCATTAACCCCTCACCCCCTCAGCTAGGCCAGTAAGACATACAGATACACAATAAAAGTAAGCACACCACTGCTTCCCAGACCACCGGCAGGATACTACCAGTGGGAGAGACCTAGTAGGTCTAATCTTGAAACATAGACATCAATGTTCCTTGTGGGACTCCCAAAAATGAATGATCATCAGCGGCAGTCCCAGTAAAGATTCATCAAACCTGGCTGTAGATGTACACGGACCAGTAGGTTGTGCAAGCCTGATAACCCATGGGTCAACACAACGTACGACATGTGTCCCAACATGTGGAGAGTGGGAAATGTGTAGTGGTGTGTTTATACCCCTCCTGCACCCACAGTAAGGATGAGTGCTGTAGAGGAGGGGCAGGTGGGGGAACTATGGGTATGCAATTATGGGCCTAGGCATGCAGGTGTTGGCTGGTGCAGTCGTATTAAGACTGCCCCAGGGATGTAAGTAATATTCTGAAATGGGCATAGCTGGCACCCATACCTCTCAACCCCTAAGAGCAAATCCACTGGACAGGACATAAACCATTGGGGGAACCAATAGGGACCATACCTCTGAACTGTCCCCGATTTCCAGGGACGTCCCTGATTTCAACTCAGTTTCTAACTCTGTCCCACTTAATCTTTCCTAAAACTAGTGACTTTTGGAGGAAAGGTTGTGAATTACATGTAATGAATAATGACAACAATTAAGAATTATAAACATCATTTACCTCAGAAAATGTGTATGAATTCATATGCTCTGAGTCTGTCAATGTGTCAGGTTAATAGCACTAATAATTTAAAAGTGTCCCTGATGTTGTTATGAGGTGTCCCTGATTCAGCTGGTATTTTTCTCCAATCCTCTGAGAGGTCTGATAGGGAAAGAAAGCACATATTCCAATGTCAACCTTAGAAAGATGATGAATATTAGGTATGCAGTAGCATGACTCAGCTGAAGGATGTGGATTCCAAAACCCAATTACTTGTTTGTATTGAAGAGTGTCAGTTCCCATGTATTAGTCAGACAGGTGCAGATTGTAAGAGGAACACACCAATAATATGAATCAAACTCTGGACAGGCTGCGGATTTCGTACAGTCGAATGGCATGCTTTCGCCTAATGGGCAGCCATTCCCGATACTGTAGGCATGTAATCCGATGTAATAGGCATCACAAGGTAATATCATTGTCCTCACTCCCACCCAGGGTTGTGAGTGTCAGATGCAAACACCAAATGCAGTGCATTTGCAAGTGCGGGAACAGGCAGGTGTAAGCCTGTGTGGCCGCCAGTATGCGAGTATTACACTGGTGAAGAAAGGTAGAGGCTAACTGAGAGTAAGAAACTGTAACTGGAGGTTAGCATTGCTTAGCTCCACGCAAACCCACGCACACCCGCTCACAACTGCTTTAATGTGCCTTAATCACTCTGTATCCAACAGCCTTGTTCTGCCCAGCAACAAAATAAACGGCCTCTGCAACGCTCGTAATCAGGACCCTGCACACACAGCTATTGTGATTTACCACTAAGACATGGCAGATGTATAGACATTGGATCTTATCACAAACATTTCATCCAGCGCAGTCATTCAACAGTATAGGAAATCTATTCCATCATGTATATGTATGTGTGTGTGTTTATGTCCAGCTATTGATACATACATACATACATATATATATATATATATATATATATATATATATATATATATATATACATATATCAAGAACATCCCATGTGACAACAAAGCATTACAAAGGAATGAAAAGGGAAAGACCAGCAATGCCTGTATTATGTAGTGGTGTTGTCCTATGTAATATCAAGAATCCCTCAGACAGCCATGTGTCATTAATACACGCAAACATTTGTACATTGGCCAAATACATCACTCTGTGCATTTTATTTACATTAACACAACAGTTCCTGTCCAATCATTATGTGAGAACAGTACTCTTGCAAGGTGCTGTGTGTGACATCATCATCATGAAAAAGGTAAATGGGATAACCATAGAGGGACCGGTAGTGTTGTGTGTACAATGGGGTCATCTGCATCACATGTACCTGGAACCTTTAGGAGTCATGTGCATACCAGGATCATGTGCCTGAGAGACAGGGGTAAGGACAACTGTAGTATGTTATGATGCATATTAAAAGGGTTACATGTGTCCAGTGGACACATGTGTGAAATGGACAGCTATGTATGGGGCAAATGTTGTTCTAGGCACCAATTGGCCTTTTGTTTCTGTACGGTGAGAGCGTGATGTGAGGGAAGGAGAGTAAGTATGCTCGTGGAGGATAGGTTGGCTAGGATGACAGACAAGACAGCATACAGGGTCAGTATATTACACATGTGGGGGATACACCTTGGACAGAGAGGGGTGTTCTGCAGTCACAAGCCCATGAGCCCCCAGATGGAAACAGTGGGACGGAGATCCTCAGCCATGGGCAGCCATCACTGCACCAAACAGCCACAAAGGTGGCAGTGTTGGGGGCTGTCTAGGAAGGGCAGGCTTACCCTGTAAATGTGACACTCTGCCCTTGAGCTGTCATATCTGGCCTCAAAACCCCTTATTGAGCCCCCTATGCACCACGTCCGGGACTGTATGACAGTGGACATGTTCCTGCCTGGACCTGCTCCCAGGAGGGACAAGCCCCATCCACAGTGGCGGTTCCACCAGGAGGTGGTGCAGAGCCAACAGAGGTGGTGGTCTAAGGCTGGGCACCTGATGTGCTGGTGCCCCATGCCATGACCAGCTGAAGTGGGACAGGAGGTTCTGCTGGGACCTCCAAACCCATACAGCCTATGGTGTTGCAGTTTAAACACATATATGGCTTAGTAATAGTCAACAGCATTCAGGATTACTTATAACAGCATGCATAGATATGACCATCAACCCAACACAACAGATGGTATACATTTGCAGAAGGAGCACAACACATACATATATATTGCATGACATCTATACAAAGTGTAGAAGACTTGTGACTGCAGCTATGAACAGTGGCCCATTATTGGCATGTCACTGAGAACCCCAGACAGTGTCTGTCAAACCACTGTTTCAAGTGACATATGTCCAATCAGGGATACGATGGCAGTAACTCATCACTATCACCATGTACTGACTGCAATCCTCACACTATGCCCCTGCAGTTCACAGATGTGTGTTCAGTGAGTAACACAGGAAACAAATGGTTCCACACATTGACCAGTTCACAGATGGCCCTACAGATGGGGGCCCCTCACAAACAGAGCACTTTCTTGTCAGTTTTAAAACATGCAAAATAGCCATTACCACATATAACTTGTTAAACTGGCAGTAGTCTCAATGAAGCATAGCTACACTTACATGCTGTAGTCATGTCTGGCACATCACCCTACTGTCTTTAGGCTTTTTCCCACTGTGTATGTTGTTTGAGGAACATCCAGATATCATCTGTGATGCCATTTACCAAACACCAGGTACCACTCACAGCGACTGTCATGGGCAAACACCAACATGATGTTCCTAGATATTGTACTGTGTTTCCATGCGATTGGCTATGTGAACATCATCACAGCTGTTCCACATGAAATCAGCTATAGGAGGACTGCAATAGGCGCAGAGGCCATTACCTGATCATGACCATCACTTACAAAACACAAGCTGCTGCTGAGCAGGTGTACAACTCCACATCCACCAGAGAGTGTGTGGGAGGGACAGACAGAGGCAAAGTACATCAGAGAAGGGCTTGGAGACTAAAACCTAAGCATCGTCTGTCACACACTTATCAGTACAGGGGTTCAAACCCCTGACTGACTAGCCATTACTATTACAAGTGCATGCAGTTACTCCATGTGCCACAAAGCTGACATGTTGGTGTGCTGTAAGAACATATATGTGTGCTGGTGAGCGACATCTTCAATAGAGATATAGTAGACATACATTAGGTGTAGCACACGTGGCTATCCACATGAATGGATGTCATTGTCAACACAACTAAATGGACTCACATTGACACACTTTGCCAGGCCGACAAATACACTTCCTAACTACTTAATTTGCCACACTGCAGTAATGCACAGGTACTACATGCACCACAGGGGATATCTGGAGGTTCTATGGGCTAGGACATGTGAATGTGTCTGACATCAGTCAGTATGCCAATGGGAGTTATACTGTGTGTGACTGTGGTTGGAAGCATCATACCCCACACACAGACACAAGGTGCCAGTACTGACATGCATGTGTGCATTGCTTCATGGGTGTGTAGTGGTTGGCTGTGCAAGATGGCTGTACAAGGCTGGGTGAGGGGTAATCCTTGGCACCACACCACCCGACAATGGTGTGCAGTGTGGTACAGGGGTATAGTGTCTGCAATGTCCCACACAGAAGGGTATTGTATGAACTGTCCTGACATCCTGGTTACCATTGTGTATGGCCATAGCTTTGTAATGCTTGCCCTGTCTGTGTTTGATAGCCCTTGACATGGACATTGCCTGGGATGTGCATGTCCCACAATAATGTACAGTGACATGTACAGGTGTACCTGGTTTGGCAGGCACATGTTGTATACACAGACTGTTATCCTCAGGTATGCCAATACTGGCCTGGTGTGGCAGGACCTGCTTATAGACAGCAGGTTGACTCGGCACCTGCATTGATAGCATAATACAGGTATTCCTTGGTGTCAGTGGCATTGGTCCATACAGGGCACATGTGTAAGGCATTGTATGGCCTTTGTGGATCACATTTGATGGCACCACATATGTTGCAGGCATCCAGTGGGGAACATAGTGAAGGCACGTTGTTCGCAATTATGTACCTATTGCACTGCTGTACAGGGTGCCATGCCCTCTGCAGCCCACTGCAATCATACCATGCCTACTATCTGTCATCAATGTGCAGGGAACTAGCAACATAACGGGATATTCTAGGCAAGTGTGTTTGTGTATGACACATGGGTTCAAAACGTATTTCGGGTAATAGTAGGGTTGCATACTTTGTTCACCACGCCTTTTGCCAGATGTAGGGGTATGGCTTGCCAACATAGTCCCTTGACTGACTGACAGCTGTACTCTTCGTGAGGTGGACATTGTGACATATAATACGGACACCATATAGGAAAACTACAAAATCCACTCCCCAACATGTCCAGTGGTTAGACACTCACAGCCACCTCCACAAAGGCTCTGACTGTCAGACACACACCTGCCATGTCTTGGAATAGAACCCCTACCTAATTGGTGTATCACACTATAGCATTATGCAGTTATAACATGCGCTAAAGAGATTACTGGGTTACAGCAGTCCCGGAGGTGTATTACTAGGTGGGTGACAACAGCAGGGTTGCCAAAGGTGGTTATGTGAAATGTAAAGAGTATGCATACTCTAAAAACATTGTTCCTTTCTCAGGCAGACACACACACACACACACACACACACACACACACACACACACACACAGTTAGCCTCGCTCAGAATAGAATCCTTGCCTAACTAGTTTATCACATTACAGCAATATGCAGTTACAGCAAGTGCTACAGAAAATACTGAGTTACAGCAGTCCCAGAGGTGTATTTCTAGGTGGGTGACATCAGCAGGATTGCCAAAGGTGGGTATGTGACTTGTAAAGAGTGTACATACTATAAAAGTATAGTTTCTTTCACAGGCAGACACACATGCATAGTTGACCTGTCTGGGATTAGAACACTTACCAAACTAGTTTAACACACTACAGCATTACGCAGTTACAGCATGCACCATGGAGATTACTGGGTTACAGCAGTCCTAGATGTGTATTCATAGGTGGGTGACATCAGCAGGATTTCCAAAGAAGGGCATTTCAAGTGTACTGCAAGTTGTACATATCTGTTACCTGTGTGCACCTGCTGCTTACTGTCACAAAAACACATTTACACCTGCTTAAAAGTGTCTTATGCAGTCCTAACTGATAGTATCAACAAGGCTTGCATGTCATAAACCCTGGACCATGCACACTGAGGTCACTGGATGTACCACTAAGCCATCTGGGTTATATACATGTTGCATGGTGTCTATAATGCACATCTTACTACCGGTATTCCACAGTACTGAAAACAAATGGTACAGTCACTTTGTGTACATATGTACAGTACCCTTGAATGTACTGTACTCTGTGAAACAACAAAGACAAGTCTACATCTGTACAACTGTCATATATATATATATATATATATATATATACATATATATATATATATATATATATATATATATACATATATATATATATATATATATATATATATATATATATATATATATATATATATATATATATATATATATATCTATATATATCTATATATATATATATATATATATATATATATATATATATATATATATATATATATACACATATACACAGACACAGCTATAGCCATATATATATATATATATATATATATATATATACATATACATACATGTCTGAGCACCCTCCAAAGGAACTGACGTGTACACAAAACAGAGGCATCTCTTGTGTTATAACATTTAAATCTTTAGCAGTTCACCAGAGAAGGGATGGTTGTTGTGTATGTGGAGTTTGGGGTGGGGAATGATGGCTAATGTAATATACTCCAGGGATTGTGGAGTTAGGGTGGGGGGAATGATGAGTATGGATTTACACCCCTGTGACCACTTCTGTGTCACTGCTCGACAGTGGCACAAGAAAATAACATACCCAACTGTAGTCGTGCTTGACTGTGTATTCTTTACCATTCCTAACTATGTAATACTTTGTAGACACCGGTCACCACAGATGGCTACCATGGTGTGCTAAAAGACATTACACATGTGTATGCCTGGCTACAGGGTAGTCACACACATAAACATGCACACACTTGCCAGTATTTTGCATACACGTCTTGCCTATGTAAAGGTGACTAGTACAGTGGTATGCAGTTGGGGTATGTGCCACAGAAAACATACAATTACACTTACTCTGATTCCACTTCTGAGCTGGGTGACTTCACAGGACTGATTACTTGCAGTGGGGAGGGGGGGAAAGAGAGGTTTTGCAGTTGACAAGGATAAAGGCCAGTGCAAAAGGAGGTATCTCTTTGGAATGCAGCAAAACTTTCTGTCATGACAGGATGCAGACACAAATACACAACCACACTCAGCCGTTTGTTGACACACACACTCAGGAATTTGCTGAAACACACACAAACACACACACACACACACACACACACACACACACACACACACACACACACACACACACACACACACAGCCATTTGCTGACACAAACACCCAGGTGTTTGCTGTCACACACACAAACACATGCACACAGTTGCCAGTGGTGGGATCAGAACTCCTGCCTATCTACAGATCACGATTACAGTATTACGCAGTTACGGGATGCGCCACAGAGAATACGCATTCTGAGGAAGTCAGACTGCCCTTCTAAGATTGAGGACAACAACAGGGAGACGGACAGTCACAAAATGCATAGCTGTAAACCTGTGTGTTTAACGTAGGTGTCCATTACAACCTGTATGCACAAACAAGACACATCATCTGCAGGTAGGCCTGAGAGTTATAGTTTTAGAACAGGAACCTGAACTGGAGTATGGCCATCTGTGGAATAGACAACTACTATCACTATACAGGGTTACTGTGGACATGCTCATACACTTAGTAGCACAGGGCCGTTTAGGATGCACTTTGACTACAACTACACAAGGTTATACTGGGCATGATCATACACTTAGTAACAAAGGGCTTGTTGGATGCACTGAATCAAATTACACAAGATGGCATTAGGTACGCTCATACACTTAGTAGCACAGGGCTGTCTGGGATGCACTCTGATTCTAACCACAGAAGGCCACAGTGTGCATGCTCATACACTTACATGTACAGAACACATTGTAATGGACTCCTATTGTAAACACACAGGTTTACAGCTATGTACATCTTACCTGTCAGTATATATGCACATCATACTGGTTTCCTACCTGATACCTGTATGTGGCCCGTAAATTATATATCTGTGTCTGTGCTGTGTGATACACATGCATACATGTGCAAGAAATACTGACATATATATGTAAAGTATACACATTCATGCATGTGTGGACGTGACAGACAATAGGTTACCTGGGTCACACAGGCAGATGCTACCTACAGCATGTGTCACACACCTTGCTGCCCTGACAGGCATACATTGATAGCAGGTTGTGGACAGTGGTATTATACGTGGAACAGTGGCATGTGCAAGCATAATGTGTGAGCCACATTGTGTAATAGTACTGAGGTGCAGGTGTCAAGATGACCTCTTCCGGCTGTGTTAGTAGTTGTCATTATTAGCAGGACTGCTACCCTAAGTATATCTCACATTAGTCATATACACAATTTCTGCTGCTGTCCGTCACCTTACATGCATTTGCTACCAGGCACATTACTGCCACTCGCAGTGATGTCATGGTATGAGTGGCAACTGCTAGACCAAAACAATGAGCCAATGTCCTGCTGTTATTATGAGGTTGTCCAGTGTCTGTCATTCCGGGCTGTCATGACTGAATGACAAGCTTTCAACACAGAGCACATACATCCATGTTTCACATGTGTGTGGATAATACCTAGGTCACATTTACCCATATAGCTGCATTCCAGGAGAAATGTCCTACACCCAGAAATAACACCCTGACACCTACAAGACAATTGCATTGGATGCTTATGCTAACCAGTGCTAGATGTGTGGCTTTAGCAATCCATTTGCTCAATGTAGACCCTACAATGGGGAATACTGACATCTGTGCAGTGAGGAACACCTGGCTGAAGGCTTTGCTCTGTAGTGCACAATTGCACTACCACCATATAACTCAGATCCAGACATGTGGGCCATAGCAGCGGTATGGACCATTCCAGGTGGTGGTGTACACATATTCATAAAGGCTACTCACATGTAAAGACCACTACTCCGACATAACTCAACACAGATGAGTCAGGTACATGTGACAGTGGCAAATGCTGCATTCTAGGTTGTATCCTCATATACATCCACCACCTTGTCCCCAGAGTACAAACACACATCCATATGTTTTATGACATAGTATGGTAGACTACCAGATAACCCTTGATTGGTGGACTGTACCTTGGCCTACATCAACTGTGCAAAGTACCCATGTACAGACACAGCTGCATAATGTGTTATGCAATGCAATAATACCACTGTTTTTAACCATCTCAGTTGTACACATACCAGGGTCCCGCAGATGTTGTCAGCATTAACACGGTTGACTGTTGCTGTACACCAGTAAACAACACCCTCATGGTTGTATATGACCTAACTGTACCTGCCCTGGATATGTACATCCCACACTCATACAATATAAATGACATTACCATAGCTTTCATTATCATTTCTACATACAGGTGGATACTACACATAAGGTTTGATATCTATGTTAACAGAGGAAATATTCCCTCTCTACTGGTCACCCATGACACCTATCATATCATACAACACCCCATGCTGCATGTATGTCTTTAGACATGTCCACCTAATGCAATGCCTACAAGCATACCCAAATAACAGGATCATAGGACCTACACAAGACCTGTATTGACAGACTCAGGGAAATCCAGCTCTGCTCTGTATGTTCCTGAGTAGTCACAAGTGATATGTTCATGACATGTACAGCCATGTGTGGCCACAGTTCCTACATATACCCCATGTCAACACTTGCAAGCTATGCATGCTGTGTGCTGTCTGGACATTAGCCTTAGTACCACAATAGCCAGTACATGCTGGGGTGAGATGTTTACAAGCCACAGACCTCGCACATGCTTGAATGAGTGTACTGCCTAGCTCTAACAGAGCACATTGCTGGCACTCTTCCAGTAAACATGAGGTGTGTGTGGCAAATATGATGTGCTCACTGTTGACCATTACAGTGCCCTGGCTTCACCATGGCACTGTCAAGTAACAGTTTGTAGGAACATGACATGGAATAATGCTGTGTGTGTCTCGCTGATATGTGCTGTTGTCATATATGTACACTTGGCTACTCGGTGAAGGTGGTGGTGTCCTACCAGTACATGAATACAACATCCATTATGGTGTAATGCTCAGCTATGTTTCACACATGGCATGGGGAAGGTGTGGAATGTATCCTCTTGACCTGCTAGTGCACTTACTGATGTAGACCGCATATGTGTACATGTATTGATGTTTGTGTAGATTCCATGTGTGTGCAGTGTCTGATGTCTGAAGGTGACTGTTGTCATAAGTTCATCATGCTGTTGCAATACAGCCTCAAAATTGCCAACTGTATATGGTGATATGCTCCAAGTACAGTAAGCCGTATATGAGGTACGGACAGATGTTTGGACATGACTACTAAGTGGTGGGGCTTCTTTGCAGATGAATGATTACTGAAGACAGCTCACTGGTGTGTTACAACCAGTTCTGCAATAATCTGTGTAACTGCTAAGGTCAGGTTATTGAAGTGGATGACAGACAATGTAGAATGCTGTAAGGGTGACACGGAAGGCAAACCTTATAACACCTGTAACAGTAATACCTCCCCGTGCATATATTGTGCATATATCAGCACAGTTGGCAAAGGAAAGAGTCAGTAAGCTTTGTACCGGATGCGATAATGCTGTACTTCTGTAATATCTATCATGATATAGGCAGGTGTTTGATTCACAGTACTGGCATGTGTGGGTGTGTGTGCGTCCATATATGTCACGTATGGTTGGGAATACATCCCACATGTTAGCACTCTCCTGAACACTGTTGTTGACACCAGTACAGAGTGAAGTGTAGAAAGAAAGGCATAGGCAGGAGGTTCAACCTCACACATGTAAAGGGTCTGTATGTGTGTGACATAGGTGTATATCTTTGTGAATGCCACAATGTGTGTGTGTGTGTGTGTGTGTGTGTGTGTGTGTGTGTGTGTGTGTGTGCACATGCGCATGTGCGCATGTGTGTGTGTTTGTGGGTGTGTGTATGGCTGTCTGTGTGTATGGCTGTCCAGTCGCTGGAGTGAGGCTGTATTTTACCATAGTGAAATGTTAATTCCCCCCCCCCCATCCACTCAATGCAGTCTAGCATCCTTGTTGATATCATCAATTATAGACGGGCATTCTAACCGCCTGTTAACATGTACACTCTGGGGTGTGACCTGTTGTTACATAGCCTACTGATGGACCCCCCTCCCCACATACACTCACTGCACTGTAGTATCTCTGTCAATGTCCTTGATCTTAGGCCATTCCAACTACCTGTACATGTGTTATCTCTGTGGCATGTCTTCTAATTGCATAGTACTATAATGATGATATGCACATAGGCAGGGGTTCTCATCCGAACACTGGCACCTGTGTGTGTGTGTCAGAGTGTGTGTTACTGTGTCTGTGAATCCCCGAATGTGTGGGTGTGTCTGTGTTTGCATGCTGTCATGGCAGTGGGTATTACTGCTTCCCAATGAGAAGCCACTATTTCTACTGGCCTTTATCCTTGTCATCTGGCATACCACTATTTTACCTCCTCCCCGCTCCAGGTAACTATACCTGTGATGTCACCCACTATGGATGTGACAGCTCTGAACACAGTAGCTTACTACACAGCTATCATGTTCTTGGATCATTAGAACAGTAAACATAATTGAAACATGGGAGAATATAATAATAATGTGATGTAGGAGCTACAAAGTGTATGCAGATATTGTCATACTGACCTGTGCGTAGTCAACATGTACACATGGGACACTAACTGCAAACACCGACATCCCCCGGCACATGCGATTACACCTGAAAGAGGAAGGCAGAACGTCAGGATCAACATGCTGTTAGTGCTGTTACACACGATAGATACTGTCAAACATACAAAATGCATTCTAAAACTGTAATACATGGTATGTCTGCTGCCTGTCAACACTAGTCAACAATAATAATCTACAATTGTCTACCTAGTATGTTCACCCTGTGCATCAGACCATATGAGCATGTCCCTGCACCGATGGTGTGGATGACAGGGATGTGACACAGGCATCATCATATGCACAGGGTGATAACGTTTGCCAGAGGCCTAGGCTGCACCATTAGATGACATCATGTGTGTGTGTTAGGGCCAGTGATATCACTGGGCATGTGTGGATGTTATGCATGTGTCGAGGTGCCCTACATTTGTTTCCGGTGTGTGTGTATGTATGCACACATGTCTGACATGTGGCTGGCATACACAGGGGTATTACTGACAGCTGCAGACTGTACAAGGCAGGTTTCACAGTTCACGGTGTCCGGCCATGGCCACGTGACCTGCACCTGCCAGGAGTTGCACTACCAGGCAGAGGTCCAGATTGGGTACTATCTGATGACACATGTCCACTGGAATTGTGTCCCTGTTGGGACCATCCAGGACCATGTGCACGTGGCCTGCTGTGTCCTGGTGTGGACTGCACAGCACCAGCTGCACTGCTGCTGCTACCGCCACTATTGGAGCAGGCATGTGCAGTAGCATGTTCACGTAGACCTTCAACAGGTGATGTAGCTGACCTACGTCTACATGCCCGCTGCCTCACTCCCACCAGATGTTCCAGCACAGACATTCCACGCTCGAGGATTGACATGCCATGGTCAAGGACTCCCACCATGTCACCCAATTTTCTATCCAAATCATCTGCAAGATGATGGTGAGCATTTGCAAGTGCCTGGATGTTGTCAGTTAATGAACAGACAGCAGCCCTTTGAAGCCTCAGATCTTCTCTGTTGTGCCGATCAGAATGTGCCTGTGACTCCATTACAGCCCGAAACATGCATCTGGTGGCTCCAGCTGATGTTCTTTGTCTCGCAGGGGCATGTTGGCCAGTGGTCCTCCTATGAGCAGCACTGGGCACATGCCTGTGTGGGACATCACCAGTCAGTTGACTGGGATCATGGTGTGCAGGCACACCTTCCATAGTCTCCACACTTCCCTGTTCCATGCTACCAACCGCCAACTGTCCTTCCTCTATGGCCAGTGGTGATGGGGTTTGTGTAGGCAGGGGAACTTTGTGTGAGGATGAGGGGGAGACAGGTGGAATGGCAACCAATGGCACAGTTTCAGCCCCTGACAACCCTGCCTGTGCCTCAATCATACTATCATCATCACTGCTAGAGTCTGTGGAGGCACTGACATCAGGTTGACCACAGGAGGTCAATGCACCTACATCAACACCTGTGATGGAAGCTAAGAACTGTACATTACAAGTTATACCAGACACACACACATACACACACACACACACACACACACACACACACACACACACACACACACACACACACACACACACACACAAAGACACACACACAGACACCCAGACACATGCTACATGCAGATGGCATGGTAGATGGAATTCAGCTTAGACAATTATAGCTTCAGCTTAGACAATTATAGTGGTAGTTATCATACATCCCTGAGTTGCACACAACAGCATGCATGTGTTATAGCAGATGGCATGCACATTACACAATTATAGTGGTGGTTAGCATACATACCTGTATTGCACCATTAGTGTTAGTAGCTTATGCCCCATACCTGCAACACAATGCATGCACTTTGCACCATTACACCACACTGCCATGGTGTGTGCAACATACACCATATGTTAACAGACCATCGCTGACCTTTGTACATCTGCCACTGATGCTTTGTGTTGGCCACCGCCTCAATGTGTGGGGACATGAGCAGTAGGGTATGTCGACTACATACTATGTTTGTCTGAGCCCTAGCTTGCATATCTCCCCCAAAGCAGTGCATGTCTGTTCAACATTATTCCGCCTACCCCAGAGCTGAGTCTAGACATTGTGCATATGGCTGTACACACACATTTGACATGGCTGTCCCTACTATGCAATAGTGCCACAGGCCAGCACAGGTTTACAGCACACCAGCCTGCTGTGTGGCGTATGACCTTGTCAATCACATGTAGTATGACGTCTTCTGCTGACATGTTGAATGACATGCATACATGTGTAACACAATGGTGTCCTTTCCAATCTACACTATGGTAATGGTGTCCCAATGCAGTGATGTGTTATACTAACATAGGCCTTCAGCTGATGCAATGTTGTCTGTCCACCCTACAAATATGCAGGGACATACTGCACATTGAGCTGATGTGCATAGCCATTGCAGGACTTCATGTGGCTTCACAATTGCTCTACAGTGTGAGCTACTGACACAGTTCATAGCCATGACTATGTTCACATACAATACATATCTAATGTGGAATGTAACCCACATCACTGAGGTGTATACCCACTAAACCTTAATGTGGAATGTGTGACACAGGTCACAGAAGGGTATACGGATGACACCCCTGCACATCTGCAACCATATTACTGATGCCTGGCAACTATGCCCACACATGGCTAACTTAACAGTACTCTATGTCCCACATGCCATCTGTGTACCTCACACACATGAGGAGCAGGCATGACAGTGATGTCTGACACCAACAAGGTGAATGTTCTGTATCTGTGGCCTGATGTGGTTGTATGTGTATGTTGTGCAACACATGTATGTATTTGGATACTGTATAGGTGAATGCTGTCATGTCGAGACACACTCAAGATGTTCAAGACATGTTATGTGGTGGTTTCATGTTATGCCTACACAAGCTGTGCACAGGCCTGTATGATGTTTAGTGTTTCGCATCTGCAATATCACCATTACACAAAGGCCATAGTTGTATTGTGTCGAGCCAATGTACAACAGGGTGTACACACATGTACATCACTTCTACTGTGTGTATTGCTTCATGTCTCTGGCCATCCTCCATGGCCATGTATACACATGTTCTGTTCAATGGTTGTGATGGCCATCTTATTTCACATGTCAGTGTTATCCCATATGACATACACCCATAGATGTCATATGCTCCACTGAGGACAGGGTTGTGCAGACAAAGGGTGGTATATATGGGATGTGAGACATGTTTTGAGGATAGTTGAGCAGTGTTGCAGCCCACTACATGTCATGGACATGTCAGATAGCACATGACATTGTGTGACATTCATAGCAAGGGTATAATCCACAAGGGTGTATCCCGTGGGCTGGTCATACTCCAGCTCTAACACATTTCGAGTGTGTGCACACATATGGTCTCTGTACAGTACTGTTCGTATTCCCAACATGTGTAATGCTGATATGTACTACCTGTCCCTACAGTGGCACACACCTCTACCATTGTATTCACTGTTGTCCACACATCTGGCAATGACAGTTTGGAAGGTTTAGTGTAGGTGTTTCATATAGTCTTCAATTGTTTCAGATGGGTAAACACTGTGATGCATTGCAGGTCTGACCAGTGTCCATTAACAGGACCACCATACATTATGTGTACGTGTGTTATGGCAGATAGCATGCAATTAATATGTTCCGTGCATTATCAAGCCTTGTAAATAATAACAATCTCAGCTGACACAGGCTGTTGTCACTGCAAAATGCCAGAGGTACCTAAACAGGAGTGTCACAGCAGTAAGATCATTATCCACACCTGTGTGATAGCTACAGGGTGCAATGTCCATGTTAGCACATAAGCTAGTACAATACACTATACTATGGAGTATGCACATCTGTGCATACATAGAGTAGCAGACTATAGTATGTGGCATGTGTGCATACATGCCTTGGATATGATGTTACATTACATATTGTACAGTAACACATGTAACTATGTGAAATATAGTTGTGTCATATGTGCAGTAGTGACTTACCAGGCAATTCCAGGCTTGGTGGTTGAGAGACATCCACCTCCACAATACCAGCTAAAGCTTGTGGATGGAGGTCTGCAGGTGTCCCCAGGTTGGCCAGTAGCTCCTCGTACACATGAGTGGGGGCTGGGTGAGTGGCCCCCCCACCTGTTGCACCTTCCTTGGCGATTGCATTAGCACGCTGTTTCACCCATCTTATGAGGTCAGTGCACTGTCGGCGCACCTACTGATAGGTGTGATTGTGACCGCCAACATTATTTACCCTCCTGCAGAGTTCCTCCCACAGGGCATCCCGCTGCTGTTCATCCTGTGGCACATGGCTGAAGAGTGTTGTGTGACTGTCGAGGAGGTATGGGAGTATGGGATGAGGACCTCATCCTCCAAGCAGCTGTACATCGGCAGTCTGCTACGTGGCATATCTGGAAGACATAATGATGGAGACAGGTCACAGTAACTCACAGAGAAGTACAGCAGTACAGCTGAACATACATGGGTATCACATTTATTAAGATTACAAATACTTCTTTGCAAATCTACATGACACTAACACCACTGACATGTACAAGTCACACACATTTGACACTTACTGGTGATGTGATATTATCACCATATATGTGTGTATCATGTGATGATGTTGCTCATACACCATGTGGAAGTTGTCTTGACGTGGGCATGTCTGTTTGCCTGTACTGGTATCTTTACCTATCAACACTTGCCTGGATGTGTTCACATTAATGCAATCAACCTTAATGCTGTGTATATGTCACAGATATAGTCATACATAGCCATTAGTGACATGACCTGTGACCCTGCAGACTTGCAAGATTGTATGTGTTTTGCCATATACATCTACATGGCACTGTACAGCTGTGTAGCATCCTGCCATGTATTGTCTGTGTTACACATGTGTAACACATGGGACAATAGCTAGCCTGGTGGTATTTGCAGGGTTGGATATCAACTATAGCATGTATAGTCATAGTGATCTAGTAGGCTATATACCCTGGGCCATTTATGACAGGTTACCTAGCTGTAGGCAACAGACAGGTAAATTTCAGTGGCCAGTTCAAGCAGTGCCACAGAACTGATCCACAGAGTTACTGATATATTTGGCATGCGGTCATCACACCATGTCACAGAGAGGGGCGATGTACAGCTTCGCTGGACAGGGATGCATAGCATGGCAAGAGTATGTTAAATGTATGGGACAGAGATCTGTCAGGAATGTTGTGATTCTTGTACTAGAAAGGTAGATGTCCATGAAGTATGTTTTTATTTGGGATCAGGGTGTGTTAAGTGTAGCATGTCCAACACCTCTGGATTGGACATGACTTTATTCAAGGTAGGCTGCATGCTACATAGTGCAGCAAGGGATTGGGAAGGGCAGTGTAGGCCATCTACACATGGGTAATAACCCTTAAAGGAAATATGTGATCTATTATTGGTCACATGGGTGTTGAGTATGGCTGAGCAATTATCTCTATATTCCTAGATGGCACCCTGTCATGATTAGGGGTGCCATATATGACTACCTGTCTGGTGTGGTGAAGTAACTATCAAAGGAAAGAGTACTGTCCAGCTGCATCCCATAAACACAGTTGCCATTATGTTGACCGCTGCCTAGGTGGTAGTTCATAGGTACAGGGTTTGTAACACAGGGGAAGACAATGCAATACTTAGCTGTCAGATTGTGGCCATAAGTCACACACCACATATCTGACACACTAAGGCCTTCTTGTATGTTGAACGCAGCACGCCTTGAGTTGACTATTGCTCCTAGTTCATAGTTGTTTGCAAACATCAATAGGCTGATGCCTTCTGTGTTAGTCTGTGTGGTATAGATAACAAAGAGGGGGAGTACCAGGAATGAACCCTGTATTACTGTGGCTGGCACTGGTTTGATGTGCGTGTATTAGTCAGACACCTTCTGTAGTGTTGGTTCTGCCAGCAGTCCAGTTGCCAACCACTCCTGTGACACAGGAATATACACCTAGTTTACTGAGTGTAGCTGGAACACAGTATGGGTGATGGTGTCCTACGACCTGGAAAGGTCATGATATGCAGTGTGAATCAACCCTACTGACATCTACATCTGTACTGAGTACATCAAATACATTGATCACGGTTCATGGTCTTACAGACCAGACTCAGCAGGGTAGTTGTGCACTATTTCCCATTATCAATGGTGTCTCCCCCTTTGTGTAATGTGATGACTGTTGCTGTGCACCATTCGGTGTGTACACAGCCTGACATGGAGCTATGATTGAACATGATGTGTATGTGGAAAGCTGAATGTTCTTACATTTGTGTAGGATACACCCTGGGATGCTGACAGGTCCCATGAAAGCTGTATGTATGGCTTTAGAGAGTGCAGCTTGTACCTGCATAGTCGTTATTACAGGGCCCTGTAGTGTACATGGACATATTACTAAGAAGACCTGTTGGGGGTGGGAGTGAGTTTAGGTTCTCCATGACCCTATCTGGATGAATGGGTGCTATTTCTGTAGGTGTAGTACTTCCCATGCCATAGTGCTGTGCAGCATGGCAGGTCTTGTCGTTGCCATTACGATTAATGACACAGCTATAGAATGCTCTGTGCTTGGCCTCATAATATGTTGCTGATTAGTTTCCCAGTAGCTTTGTGTGGTTTTATATGGTGTATCTGCATCTTACTGAGGCTGACCAGGGATCACCTACACTCATGTGTGTTCACTCTTGCAACAGTTATTACCTTCTGTGGTACAGTTTAAAGCATGGTACCACCAGTTTGCCTTCTTGTTTGTGTTGCGTTAAAACCTGGCTCTGTTTAAATGGCACAATCACTGCACATATGTGACTGCTTAAGGTTCATTTGTGTAGGATTCAGCATTTGCACATGCATTGTCCATCTGCATGGGTGTCATGACAGTCACCACTCTGCTCTTAGGAAACATAACATTGGCATTGAAGACTAACTATGTGTAGCATACTGTTAGCCCTGTTTTTGTGACTACTGTGATCCAGGTCAGTGGGGTCGATGGAATCCAACATGCATTGAGCGCAGGTGTTGGTACATGCGGAGTCTTCCCAGTTCATAATGGAATAGTTGAGAGTAGCCATTATTATGATTCTGTCTCAGACCTAATCTTCCCCATTACAGCATATTATGACAGTTGGGAAATCCGCAGCCTGGTGGGTGATCTGTCTCAAGGTGCAATTTGAATTCCCACTTTGGCACAAAGGTAGTTGCTCAGCATAATGCATCTGAAGTTATGCAAGTGCAACTAGCATGGGGATGTACTGGTGGGTGATCTGTCGCAAGGTGCAATTTGAAATCCACTTTGGCACAAAGGTAGTTGCTCAGCATAATGCATCTAAAGTTATGCAAGTGCAACTAGCATGGGGGTGTACATATCCTTCAGGAATATGGACATACCTGCGGCCCATGTGTTCCAATAAATGATAATGAGCAAGAGGTGAGGTATGTGTTATAACATGGTCATGCAGGTGTGCTCTCCAGAGCATTGAAACATGTCTCAGCTACTGCACAGATATGCTCTCCATGTTAGGGATTGACATATGTGTGTCTGTATAGTGTTTCTGACATGTATCATTGTGTAGCGAAACCTGCAGTTTATTGCTTGGCTGTCCCTGTAACAGCAGTGGACCTTCACTTGAACTGTGCATGATAAAGGCACTATAGGGGAAGCATGAGCCCTAGGCAGTATCCAGATTCCTAGGGGTGACAGGTGCAGACCCGTCTGGCAAAGCATCATGGTCTGTCAACCATATTATCCCAGGCAGACAGATACTGGATACCCTTTGACTTGAACCACTACACTAGACAATTGTGGAATACAATCCTTTTGTCCCTGTACTGCAGTATCATTCTGGCCAATGGCAGAATGCTACCCAGGCCTTGGGACATACCTGCATGGGCTACAAGACCTGACAGTTCCTACATGTGTTTCCATGCAGTCCAGGCTACTGCATCACAGGTCCTGCACAACAACATGGAATATGCCACAGCCATGTGTACAGTTCAAAAGGTGGTCTGAGTGTATGGGTATGTGGCTAATCACGGCAGACAGTCAGTTGACAGTATGTATGCCCTCGTATAGGTTGGTGTGTAACATAGTGCTAGAGTTTGCATTCACAAATGAGTACTGTTGGGCATGTTTCCAGTCACGTGTTCTGAGGTGTGGCACAATTATGCAAACTATGTCATACAGTTTGTGTATTTCGGTGTCTGTCTCTTCCTGCTTGGGGGGGGGTCACTTGTTTGGCCAGATTCTTAGAAGCGTCTGTGAATGTGTGTGATTTCTGGTAGTGTGTGTGGGTGTCCTTACTGTGTTCTGGTAAGGGTATGTGTTGGTTGTGTTGCTGAGCTGCATGTGTTAATCTACATCTCATGACTGTCCAGTCCAGTCATGGCTGTAGACTGGGCTGCCTTCCAGCTTACCCCTGTAGCTGCATCCCAAACAAAGTGTGGGGCATGGTGTTTGTTAGGTGGATTTGGCTGTGTACATGGCATAGAGATTACATTCCCCCAGTATGGCCACATGCACAAAGCTGACATTAGCAAACATCAGTAGCTGACTAGTGGACATGCCTGTATGAGCATTCAGCACTACAAGTACCAAGTACTGTATTTAGTTTATGTATTGCTTATGAAGATGTTTTAGACAGTGATGCTCACATGTAAATAATTGTGTTATGGACATGACAACACTGGCTATTACGGAAACATTGTAGCTACCTTTAGCAGCAATCCTACTCTGAGGAGCACATCACATCCTGTTAGTTGATTACAGATGATGCGAGTGTCTACAAGTCTGTTTTCTTCTCTGGGTATATACTCACATATCCACCAGGACCATGAGCTCTGTTGAGCATAGACACCCACTCTCCAAACAGAGTCATGTATCAATAGACTCTGATGCCACTATCAGCATGATCAGAATATAATCAGATAGTGTGAGCCATCACCTATGAAGCGGCTATTACACATGGGCAGCTGTCTCCTACATCTTACACTCCTACTGCAGATGTTACACTGGAGTTAAAGATAATATGCAACCTCTTTCATTACCAGTGCTGTGCACTACCTTACATACAGTATGTGCAGGCAGCTGTTAGGATGGCAATGAAAGGCTGGGCTACACAAACCTGGTAGTTCAACCAGAGTGTCTCTACTCTCAATATCTACTCTATGTAGGTGTGCACAAAGCCATTTGGCCCAGCCCTGTAACAAGGGTCACTACACATTTGCATAACATGTACACATGCACAGCTGTTATTGCTTGCAAATGATACTAGAGAGGTCCAGCCCTGTAACAAGGGTCACTACACATTTGCATAACATGTACACATGCACACTCTTATTGCTTGTAAATGATACTAGAGAGGTCCAGCCCTGTAACAAGGGTCACTACACATTTGCATAACATGTACACATTTATAGCTCTTATTGCTTGCAAATGATACTAGAGAGGTCCAGCTCTGTAACAAGGGTCACTACACATTTGCATAACATGTACACATGCACAGCTGTTATTGCTTGTAAACAATACTAGAGAGGTCCAGCCCTGTAACAAGGGTCACTACACATTTGCATAACATGTACACATGTACAGCTGTTATTGCTTGCAAATGATACTAGAGAGGTCCAGCCCTATAACAAGGGTCACTACACATTTGCATAACATGTACACATGCACAGCTGTTATTGCTTGCAAATGATACTAGAGAGGTCCAGCCCTATAACAAGGGTCACTACACATTTGCATAACATGTACACATGCACAGCTCTTATTGCTTGCAAATAATACTAGAGAGGTCCAGCCCTTTAACAAGGGTCACTACAGATTTGCATAACATGTACACATGCACAGCTGTTATTGCTTGCAAACGATACTAGAGAGGACCAGCCTTGTAACAAGGGTCACTGCACATTTGCATAACATGTACACATGCACAGCTGTTATTGCTTGCAAACAATACTAGAGAAGTGGATATTACATGTGTTATGTACATGGATAGTTACCTGGCTCTTCCAGTTATCTTTGCTATCATGCTGCTAAACTGTCAGATGAATACAAATGATATGTATCCTGTTATTGAGTATTGTAATTGCCAATAGACTTAACTACTGTTTGCATAACATAACAGAAATACTATGTAGAACAGAATACAGATCTGCCTAAAATACTGTACATTACACAGTTATTGGCACAATATCCTACAATGCACACCACATTTGCACGGTAAGCCTACCTTTAACATGTTCATCTTACTTATACACCCATACATATGTTGACTGTTACAATATATCGACATATACTATCCCCTGTTATTGCACATACTTGTTGGACCAATCCTGACACTGACAGTGGCTGGAAGCAAATTGGTGGGTTCCAAGCCCATATCATCCCTTGTGGTGTATGCACAGTTTGCCGTGTGACCTACAGCAGTAATCACATAGAATACTACAAGCATTGCTACTGCTCAACAATACATCGCTACAAGATAGCTATTTCCACTATATGCACTGATTACACTGTAATTCTTACAGTACAGGTACTACTTATACAGACATACTACATGTTATACATACCTTCTTAGTAATTGGAGGTGTTATTGACTAGTATAATACTCGTTTTCAGTTCGTCGTTCAGTGTTTTGTACTGTCCTACAGGTAAATACAGATGGTTTGAACGTGTGACAAGGCAACCTTTTATAGTTACAGATCAGTAACGTGCTATCCTGATAACTAATTGGTGTTCCTAAATAGCTAATTACATGCACATCAGCTGCGCTGCTACTGCCTTAGCCAATACCATGGCTTCAGTGGAGTATAATTGAGTACTCCACTTGAGCATTGTCCCTTTGCCTTACTTGTAAGGAAGACAGCGTGGAAGTGTTGTTTGGAATCTTTTGGATCAGCTGTATGGAGACGAACAGTAATATATTGTGTGTAATGCCTAGAGGATTTGGTCTAAATGTGAGCACTGCTGTTATTTTTCTGAATATTGCTACTTGTGCAGGGTTTGTTTGTACCTAATACTTCTGCATATGTTTCAGTCTGGCCAGGTTGTTTGACCAGCTCAAGGCTGCATAGCTATGCATATAATGTTAGGGGGTTTACAGTGTGCTTTCCAGACATATTTAGTTTGGTGTTACTGTGTATCATACTGTGCTGATAATCAGTACTTGGTAACACTTTCTGGTGTACGAACCTTTCAACCCTCTGAAACGGGATTAGTTCATACAAACCTTGTTTCATCAGCAGCTGTTTAATTGTATGCCTGCAACTATTTCACATAAGGCCATGTTAGTGTGTCTGTGTCCAGGTATGTTACGGTTTCAGCAGATGTTGTACAGTAGTTGAATAATTGGTTATGGTATGACAGTATGTATTGATGAAATTATTTTGGTTGCGGGGTAGATGTTGGTGGGTGTATATAGCACATGCAAGTGTGTAGGAAACCCTTTTATACAACGCCTATATGTGTATGGGTGTTCTTTCCTTATGTGAACCCCTATCCCTTAGTGGACTAATACTATGGTAATTTCAGGCTGATTCATTAAGGCACTATTAAATGCTTCCTGTATAGCATGCAAGTACTGTTAGTCCTTAAATCCTTTTGGCAATACATCGGAATGTAATAATGTTTTGCAGAATGAAAGCTGTCTGTGTATTTCTGTCATGGATATTTGCAGTCATTGCAGTTGTGTTGGTGACTTTGTCCATAGAACATATTTGTAATAGTGTATTGGCATATACTCTTCATATGTTATGTTCATATTGTTTGGGGGGGGGTGGAATGGGTGATTGTTATGGTCCATGTTATACTCAGATATGAACACTTCGGATGTTGTCTACAGACATGTATGTATGTGTATATATATGTATATATATATATATATATATATATATATATATATATATTATTGCATACGTTTATCTGTACCTCCATAGATGTATAGATGTTTTTAACCTATCTATATATCTACATATATATATGTAGACCTGTTTATAGCGACATGTCTCTATGTATCTCTCTCTCTCTATATATATATCTACATATCTATATATGAGCATACACCTTTAATTAGGTACATGGCGGGTTAGATTTCTCTTACACAAGGCCAGTAGTTGCTGTCTCACACATACCGGGATTTTTTTCACAGCATAGGAGAGTTTGGGTTGTCCTATTTCAACACATTCTTCCCTTTTGTGTTTTAACCTGTCTGCATACACAACTGGGATAGGTACATCCCAGGTAGCTTAGTGTTAGATTACTCTGAGGATGGAGTACATGGTTGCGGGTTCTACTCCTGGAAGGTGTTATTATTTTACCTCTCAGAGTCGGCACTGGTAGGGAAAGTGTGAATAACGCACATTAACATGGTTGTAAGCAGGTTTGCCCGTGGTCTGCATGACATTAAACCTGTGAAGCGCTTCTCCGTTTACCATGTTTCAGCTCCGCTTACCATCATGCAAACCCGCTTACAACTGCTTAAGAGTGCTTTAAACCACTTGCATCCAACAGCCCTTATTCTGGCCCTCAAAGTAACCTAATAGCCCTTGTAGGTCTTGAACCCGGGACCATGAACACCACAGTCACCGACTTTAACACTAAGGCATCTGAGATATGTACAGATGTGATGGTGCTTAGAATATACATTGTACTACAGACATTCCTCACTACTGTAAACAAATGTCACAGTCAGTTGGTGTACATATGTCTGATACATGTTAATGTTCATATGTTTGTGAAATTAGGTGTTGCAATGTGACATGACAGGGAGTATTATGAATGAGAAAGGTTCTTGCTTTGTGTCCTTTTTATATTGTCCACATACTCCATGTATACCCCTCCAGTTCACCTATTGGACATCCAACCCAGGCCCTCCTTGATGCATGATTGCATTACCCATCATTCCTCTCCCACCCCAATCTTCACATACACAACAACCACCCCTTCTATGGTGAATTAGGTTAATATTAATTGTTATAATACCAGAGCTGTATGTGTTTTGTGTACACTCAAATTCCTTTGGAGTGCTTCTGTGTCGTGAAGTGTGTTCATAGATGTTTATATATATGGCTATTGATGTAACTGTATAATATCTATATATATATATATATATATATATATATATATATATATATATATATATATATATATATATATATATGTGTGCAGACATCACTGACGTATATATATATATATATATATATATATATATATATATATTTCATATTAATTTGTAACAGTAATACATATGTAGACTGGAATGTGTTGGTTCACAAACTACAGTACATTACAATGCACTGTACATATGTACACAAAGTGACTGTCCCATTTGTGATCATTACAGTGAAATGCATATGTTATAAGGTGTAGTCTCAAGACCATGAACCATGTATACACCTCGGATGGCTTAAAATTCCCATGACTATAGTGTGCATGGCCCAGGGTTCAACACCTGCGATGCTTTACAAATGTTTTTTACTCCAGAATAAGGCTCATTTAAGGGGATGTAAACATGTTTGAAAGTGTTTGTGTGACATTATAGCAGCAGTTAAACACAGTTAAACAAACTTTGTAACGTATAACCTGTGCACTCAAACATGGCCACATCCGCTAACTGCTCAGGATATATACATGTCAGTTAAGTAACATCTCACTATGTACTGACATAACATTACATTCTGTGTTGACTGTACTCTCAAGCACACACAGGTTTATATGGGTGTTTCTAATGTTTATTATACAGACAATTACTACCTATATATGCAAGCTGTGGTTAAGGTATACTTTTGAACATGATAAACATCCCTGCCTTTATCGGGATTGGAACCTCGAATGCACAGATACTATGCAGATGCTGTAACCATTACACTGTTAACATTAATGTTGCTTCTGCCTATGTGTAAGCTAGGCTAAGCAAAGGGCGGAGGCCCCCAAACTCACTGAGCTTCGCGTACTCTTGAAATAACAACATATAACAAATGTACTGTGAGACAATACATTACATTCCTAACTACATTAGGCATAGCCCCTCACTGACACACTTCAAGGGAAACCTTGTTGTGTGAATGGGTAACAGAATATACACCCCTGGGATCATGTGTCTCAGAACCATACAGCCAGGGGGTGGGGGAGCCTGTCCAGTTTGATAGCTGCGAGACCCATTGGGGGAACTGAATGGTGTTGAATTGTCACATTAACATGCCCTCTTTAGATCACTAAATGCCCCTATCACCCTCCACGACCCCAGTCTTCAATAGCTTCCAGCAACTCTGCCTGGAATTGCTTCATATCAATGGTGCGGGGAAAGCCAACACACTGTAGCTATGCTTCTAATTGCCCTTGGGCAGATAGGTAGACTATCTGTGAACCTCTAACGTGCAGGCCATCACAGCCATAATATGTGAATAAACAGACCTTCAGATCACAATATACAGTGAGAAATCACCATGTAGTCAGGAAACAGTTAAGTACAGCAAGAACATACAAAACACTGATACTTAGTCACTCCAAAAGCCTATCTTGGAAGCTAGAAGACTTGTATAAGTTTAAGGCTTTCTATTGCTTACCAGTAGGTTACCTACAGGAGAGATGAAAAACAAGCACAGATTGGAAGCATGCATGCAACGATACCATACCGGCCGATGTGTCAGCCTTAGGCTTTGGAATACTGGCCAAAGCTATTGGTGCCCCTATGGTGCCTTATTTAGGAGAGTCTCAAAGGTGAATACCAGCTCCATAAACTGCACAACAGCAAATTCAGTGAGGGTTATGTTACTCAACACCAGGGGTTGTGATCACAACATGCATGTACTCACAGCACTCCTCAGGATGGACAACATCGACATCTGTGCAGTAACTGAGATCTGTCTTAAGGTCCTGAGAGCACATCAGCACTGCCAGACTACAACCCATACCACACATTTCAATCACAGAACATGGACTGACAGACATGGTGGGGCTGTATCCATATTCATCAGGGATACCTACACCTCCAGGTTAGTGGGGCAGCATGATACCTCTGAGATCATCCATGTGCAGCTAACATCAGCCACAACTGCAATGTAAACTGTGGCCTGCTATGGATCACCCTCCATGACCCAGGACCACCACTCCACCTACCTAGAGACAGTGGAGAACATGACAGTTCTAAAGCACACCCTGGCATTGGTCAATGTCAACTACCATACCATTAAATGGGAAACTTACTCCGGTACTCACTTCCAGGCCCAGCGCATCCTGGAATTTATCACCTCATTTGCCCTTTATCAGGTGGTAACTTCCCTAACGTGGGGTGGAAACTACTAGAAGTGGTCATCACCAACATGAGCAACAGGTGCACCACAGCAGAGGTTAACCAGTCACTGGTTAGATATGACCATGAACTATTCACTGTTTCCACACCCAAGCATCTCCCCCACCCACGGATACCATAGTGTATACCTTTCCTACAGCTAAATTTACACAACTAGTGACAGGGGTGGGGGGTTTCACAGCCCCCATGCTAAGGAGATACACTGCTCAAGATACAGACAGATTTTCAAATGCAGTCTATAAGCACCTACATGGATGTATGGATCATGCCATCACTGGTTAACCAAGACTCACTCCTCCTAGACAAGGACACCGGTCTGGTGGACCTCTGCAATAAACAGGCTATACTACAGAAGTAGGACAGTGTTCCAGACAAACAGCAAATCCTACGAAGGGCAGACATCCGTGACCACTATTAGTATGATAGGTAGGTCCCTCATGACATCATCCAAGGCTAACATCAGCAGGAGAATACGCAAGGATTTGGAAGATAACCACAAAGCCTTCTTTGGCTATATCAAGGATCTAAGTGGTGACACACAGATTTGCACTGTGCCGGTGAAATATAGTACAAAATATGCTGACCCTACTGAAATCGCCAACATTCTTGCAGATACATTCAGTGCATACTTCACCCCCTAAAGAGTCCACAACACTACCCGAAAGGTACAGTTTCCCACACATCAGAGACACACAGGTAGAAATGGCCCTCTCTAACAGCAGAACACAGCGTCGATGGAGGCAGATGTTGTCCCAGACTACATCTTGCAAACTGTACAAGACAACCTGCCCCCCACCTAATTAAGCTTTCCTACCTCAGCCTCTCCACAGACTACATGCCCATACAATGGTGCGTGGCAATGGTTATTCCACTCCATCAAGGTGGAATCACAACTGACCGTGGTAACTACCACCCCATAAGCCTGACTAGCCTGGTCTGCAACGGTATGGTTCGCCTCCTCATGGCACTCATTAACAAAGACATTGGTAACCTCTGAACACGTGACCCAACCCAGGTCAGCTTGGTTGAGTGCAGTTCATGCTTACTGAACCTGTTTGATGTCTTACATATAGTCACAAAGACATTGGATGATGGGGGAGATGGTTTGCACATACTACCTGGACCTCGTCAAGGCTTTTGACACCATGCCCCACTCAGGTATTATTGATAAACACACCAGCCTGTACATACACCCATACATCACAGGTTGGGTTGCCAACGGGCTTACACACAGAAACCACATGGTACGACTAGCGGTCTCCAGGTCCAACTCTTGACCAGTCATGACTGGTGTCCCACAGGACTCAGTCCTGGGAACCCTATTGTTTGGCATATACATCTCAGAGGTACAGGCAAACACAAGTGGACAATGGCAGACCATGTTTGACAATGACTGCAAACTGGGAGCCATGATTGGTAGTCCAGCTAACACAGACATCCCTCAAGGGGCCTCACAGAGAACGTCACAGGGTGCCAATGTCACGGCCTCCAGCCAAATGCCACTAACTGCATGGTCATTCCATTGTGGAATTGGCACCCACATATTAACACATAAGTGACAGCCACTTTAATATGGATGATGTAATGGGGTATCTGGGGACCAAGGTAGATAGTGATCTCCCCTTTGACAATCATATCTCCACAGTAGTTAGGACATCCTTTTATGTAGGCCATCTGATTACTAAAGGATTTCCATCTAGACATGCTGGGATTATAGTGCCCCATTACTCATCACTCATCATTCCCATCATAGGGTATAATAACCCATGTGGAATGTACCTCAGAAGACACTTCCAACAGCTGGGAGGTCCATGAATGCACCTCGCCAAGGGGAATACTGGCCTCCAACATATGGCCTATGCAGCCAGACTGAATAAACTCCTGCTTTACATAGTGGCATCTCGTTTACCCAGAGATGATCTCCGCTGGCCAACACAGCCATGTCAAACTCAGGCTTGATGGATATGCTCCACCTATGGGAATCCATGTCACAGTGAACCACACACTAGTAGTGAGCTGAACCTTGCTACAACAATAACTGGAAGATGCTGGAGAGACAGCTGCTTGTCACAGACACTCCCTATACTTTGGAACAATATCCCTAACTACATCATATAGAGCCCCTCACTAACACTGCAAGAGAAACCTTGAAGAGTGGATGGGGAACAGTAGATGTACCCCAGGGATCCTGCCATTGGCTCTGCTCCACAGTGGGACAGTTAATGAATCAATGGGATGGCAAAAGCTGACCCATTTTGGCTGGGTTTATGAATGGCCTCTGGCAGTTGGCCAAGTACCTACCTATGAATCTATCCATGCAGTATCTGCATATGCTGATAGCTTAATTTACTGTTCAAGTGTTGACTTAACTTGTGCCAATGGCAGTTGTATGTGCAATAATTGAGAGCTGCCTATGTTGGATGCACACAGAAGACTGCCTATACATGACAATTTACAGGTAGTCTTGTGTGTGTGCCATCCATTTTTACTGTGTGTGCAGGTGGAGAAATGTGTCAGTCCCTAGGTGCCTACACTGTCAGTGTGTGTGTTATACGTTCCCTCTTTGCCAAGAGATGGGCATACTGGGCAAGCCTCCATCTGCCTACTGGGGCTGGCTCAGGGTGTTCATGGTCTGAGTACCTCTGTGCCTGTGGGGCCCTTGGCAATAGTGGTGGGCTGTGAGGACCTTCACCATTCTGTCCCTGCTGCAGCTGTTTCCACAGGACCATATTGTGCAGCATGGCACACACTATGAAGATGTGGGCACATGTGCCTGGAGAGTACTGCAACACTCCACCAGATATGTCCAAGCAACAGAACCGTGATTTCAGCATCCCAAACACACAATCTATGATGATTCTGGTTTGTGCGTGTGCCTCATTATGGCATTCCTGCATGAGTGTGTGTACATTTCTGATGGGAGTCATCATCCATGGTTCCTGTGCATAGCCAGCATCCCCCACCAGGTGGCCATTTGGGATGAGCCCCTGGCAAATAACCAATACAGCTGTGAGGCATGCCAGATGTGGGAGTTGTGAGAGCTTCCAGGGCTGCCAGCACACATATCCATGATAATGCCCTGGGCATTGCACATGACCTGACAGTTGATGGAGGGGTGTCCCTTGCAGTTTATGTAGCGCCTACCCTGCTCACCGGGTGGTGACTTGATGTGTATGTACGCACAGTCTATTGCACTCAGTACCTCTGGGTATTCTGCCACATGGTGGAAGAGACGTATATTGCTGGCCAACTCCTCCTGTTCAGGGGAAGTATATGTGCTCATTGGCATGTGGTAACATGGCATCCAGGAACTGGTGTAGTAACCTGGATGCTGATGCCTGTGAGATCCCCATGATATCCCCAGTTGGTCTTTGAAAGGTACCTGTAGCTAGTATTCTCAGGCTTACACATACCTTTGTATCCACTGGGATGGGTTGACCTCTGCTTGTTCTGGCTCTGATGCTTGGCTGGCACAGCTCCACAAGTTGCTGTAGGATGTCCCTGTCCACCCTGTAATGTTCTACTATCTCCAGATCATGTAGCCCTTGGTAGGTTAGCCTGGGTCTGAACACTCTCCTCCTCCTCTGGTGCCTGAGATGGTCGTCTGCATCATCCTCCACACCACCTTCAGTCTCCAACACATGCTGGTGGATCAAAGCTATGGCAGCCCCTAACATGTACATAATAAAAGTTCCCCGTCTGTATACACCACTGTTGGAGAGTATATGGGAATACACAAATGTGTGTGAGGTGTTTTCACACTTTATAGTATTGTGCTATGGATGCTGCTGATGTCAGTGGGTATGTATGAGCTATTCCAGCTGCAGCATATCTTAATTATGGGTTTTGCAATGAGTACTGCAAGTGTGGGGCCTTTACTGTGGAGATCTACTTGCCTGCCTAGATTAATCTGTTGCCCTTTAATTCACTTTTAGACCTGGATCCACTCCCATTATCAGGCATACATCCACCTGCCGTCTTTCTTGTTTTGTACTTTCCCTACCCAGTCATTGAAAAATGTGCCTTGTAGCTGATATACTGCAAATCAACTTTGTTCTGCTTTGACACTTTACTGTTTTCTTTGCAGTACAGCCCCTCCCCTTTCCTGTTCTGCAAGTAGCTGCTTGCAGCCTTGTTAACTGTTGTCAATGGCCCACTGTAGGCTCCTAGGTGATAATTAGTCATTTGTACTCCAGTTTCACTGCTGCAGCATTTCCTTATTTCTTTCCTATTTCCTTCCTGTTTCAGCTGCAGTGTGCACCGCAAATACCTGTTTACTGGGTTTACGCATGTTTTCATCTCCGTTCACATGCATACTTGGTTACCTTGAGTGCTCGCAGCTAAGCATAGCCATGGCGAATTCGACACTTCCCTATCCTGCAGCTTTGCCTAGCTAGGGGCAGACCAGTTTAGCAATGCTCCAATGTGCTTACAGCAATGGCGACACACCCCTCTCTTCATATCATCTTTATCTCAAGGGCACACCTCGGTGTTATAACGCTACACTGTGAGGTGCATCCTTACACCAGTGGGGAATCTGCGATTCACTATTACTCCTCTCATTTGCATGGCATTGCCTACTAATTCCTAGCTACTGTGCATAACACTGTCACTGCCCCTTAGCAACCCTTGCACATAAGTATGGTGTAGCATGCTTGCCATTGACTATTATGGGGAAATCGTGATATGTGTTTCATTGCGGTTTTATTCTATATTTTTATATATTCCTTGTGGTCCCCTTTGCGCACCACTTCCCTGCGCTTCCACGTTGAGATAGTGCAACTATATATATTAAATGTTAATTTTTATATTTTGCACATTTTTTTTATGCCAATGACTATATATTTAGCCATTGGCGTATATTAACAATATAATACATGTGTTTGGTTGGCTGTCATGGCTCCAATTTTATGTTTGCAAAAATGTAAACCGTTTTCTACAGTTTACATTTCTGCATGCTTACACTATGCCTGCACCACTTCTTGAATCGCTACATACCTTCATTTGCATGCTACACTACTGCACATGGGGTAATTAGCATACAAGGCTCGGGAGTTGTGCGGGCGTAGCATACGCAGGTAGTGCACGTGGAAACAGCTTGCACCTGAATCGCTTGGCAGCCATATTTGGTGTTTAAACGCCGACACTACACCTGCACCTGACGCAAACTTCATGAATCCCAGCGATTGTTTTTTCTGGATTACAATAAGAATAAAAAACTTTGGGAAACTTTTAAAATTGAATATAGATAGAAAAGATTTAAATGTATAAATATGAATATAATATTGTATGGGAAGTCTGATTAAGTAAAGAAATGTGATATTGATAAAAGGGATAAAGTATTGTTTATGGCAATATAGGTTATATGGAAAAAGATGTGACAACTTGTTATATAACTAGAATAAGGAAAGGGATGATGTATTATCAAAAATATATAGATGGCTGAGAAACAAACAGTGGGGGATAGGGGGTACATAGAAAAATGAATGAAAGAAATAGAACTTTTAGTTATTTTCTGAGTGTTGATAACTTTAAATAATTTTAAATATAAATGTAAAAATGACAGAGTAAATAATTTATTTAAACTTTTGTTTTTTACTGGTGTATAAAATAAATGAAAATGTTAAGAAAAGAATGTGTACTTTTTATCAATAAGTGCCATAAGATCTTTTAGATACACTTGAGCTACCACCAACATAAACAGACAGGGCCTTAGTTCAAAGTCTCATCCAAAGAATGACACACTCAGGAGTGCATTTATTTGTTGTGGTAATTCCTTGGAATTATGGTTTGTATGTTCAGGAAGGTGATTTTGTGGCTATAAATGTAAGAGAGGATGACGGGGGAGTGAAATGACCTAACCAAAAGTGAGTAACCCAGAATATTCAGTATACACAGGCAGACCAGGGAAAATATGTCCATCTCAATGGCGAATGACATGTACAAATCTTATAGTACCTTTCTTTGTTATATTTAGGATGCCAAACTATATCCAGTGTAAAGCAGAATGTCATTAAAGTATGGCACTGCCATCTGCATTCATAATCCAATGCATTAATCTATCTACAAGGGCTAGTTTACATTAATGAGACAGTACAGTCAGAAGCAGGATTACAGCTAATCGTATCTTTGGTGGTACACCTTTATGTTTATTTCACAGAGGCTGCTACAGCACTAGTTTCATATATACATGCATTAATAATTAACAAAAGGGGGGAACTGATTTGCTCCACTGAAAAGCCAGAATCCAGATTAAAGTTCCCGATCCCTGTTCCAGTCAGTCAAAAGTATCCAGAGAAAAATACAGTTGTATAGGTTAAGTTAACAGCAGATGTTTCTGACTTTCATTGTGTTTGTGTCATTGTCTTTGCCAAGGCTTTACCTAAAACCATGATGAGTTTCTGGGAGAGGATTAGCTGTAGTGAATAATTAGATTACCACCCTTGCCATGACAACACTTTGCAACATTGTTGGCTGTGAGAATGAAAATGCATGTTTTGCAGGGACTGTTTTGCTGCTTCCAGGGGTTTATGAGCCCTATAAAATGCATAACCTTGCTTAGCAGATTGCTACATTTCCTTTGTTTGATCATACTTAATATAAGTAAATGCAGGGGCCCACAGATGAAGTGAAAGGGATGTTCTCATCTCATCTAACTCATACAACCTTATTATGACTAACTTTTTTCCCTAACAATGGTACTCGGAAGAAGTCAGGGCATTGCAAAATGTAGGAAAATACTGACATGTGCCTTATAACGTTGAAAGGCTTTTCAAAAAGTAGGGAGCCATGCAAGTGCAGAGTGCATAATTTGTATCAGCTCTAGTCCTGTTATGCTGAAAAATTGAAATGACGTGTTACAGAATACCTCCTAAGTCAACTGCTAAGTACCTTTTTTTAATTCATGTTCTGCATCTGGGACAAAGCTAAGGAACCGAAACATATCTCACTAATGTATAGTATGTTTGTAATGCATGAAAAGCTCCGATTATGCTCCAAAACAAGCTTAACAAGCTAAACTACCCTTTGCATAGGCAGTCAGAACCTAGCTAGATCAGGTTTCTGAAAAAACTTAAAAATTGAATGAAACTACTCCACTGAACGTTCCCCAATCAAAGGATCTGAACACACTGAAAGTCCAAACGCAATACTAAAATAGATCAGGTTTCTCATAGTTACATGCTGACATATGTTCCTAGTTGTAATAAAATCAGTGAGAATTCCCATTGTCCTAGAAAGAATATAGCTTTCAGTTAAATATAAAGTAAAGTATATGTCAGAAGCACTTACAGAATAAAAATCACCACTCGATTAAATGCAAACACCACTGTGATACATATAAATAAAACATATTCCCATCCTTAGAAAGATACAAAAAAGTGCTGTAACTGAAACAAGTGGATTCAGTGTAGAAAGAAAGACAAACAAAGGAAAAAAAAATAAATCAAAAGATTAAGTTAAACTATATAAAAGCATGAGAAAATACCAATTTAAGCTAAAGATAACACCTCAAGTAGTAAACAGCTATAAAACAAAGAAGAAAGCTCAAATTGCAAAAAGAAGCAATTGTAGAAACAAACTGGAAAGCTTCACAGCAGCTCTAGCTACTTTAACATCTTCAGTAAAATGTAGATACACACAAGGAATGAGAGTGGTTCATATATTACAAGTACAAATTAAAGATATAATATATATTAAAGCAAGTATAAACATGAATGCTGTTACAACAAAGTTCATGTAGAAGCAATAGAAAATATATACATTTCTTACTAAATGCTAGCAAGCTCCATATTTTGCAAAACATTATGATCAGGTCTGTGATCATAACCAGTTTACTATGCATGAAGTAATGAAATAGGTTCATAGATTCATAGGTTGGTACTAGGCCATCGGCCCTAAGGCCTATGCAAGCCTAGCCATAACAATTCCCTGGAAATTTTTCCCACAATATTTACTTCTCTGGGCCCCTGTCTAGCAGGGCAACTGACATGATCCATGGGGTGAATTTCCTATCTCCCATCCAATCATCAAGGTTCCTTTTGAAATTTTGCTCTGAATTTAGGAAGAAGAAGAAGATAACTTTGTTAAGCACTATTCTGGTGTAAAACTGTGCTTAACAAAATGTTTCTAAGTGCCTTTTAAAGCTTTTAAACTCTAGTCTTACAGAAGGTGTCTATATTAGATCAGCGAACACTTAAAAAAGAGAACGCTGATTGATCGACCTTATGTAAGCGAAAGCTTACAATCTCGAACTGTCAGATCAGCGATTTTTTTCCTAGGGAAAAAAAATCGCTGATCAAAATCATATACACACAACACAAGCACACCAAACAAACAGAAATCCACAGACATACACCTAAAATCTGACACCTAACCCTACACTAAACTATGCACACACCACTAACTATCCACTTACCTTAACCCAAACCCTAACTCTAAGGTCCGTCACTATCGCACACTCACCTCACCCGCTCCCTAACCCTAACTCACCTAAATCTGCCCTAACCCTCATGTCCACACAATCACACACATACCTAACCTGAGCCCTAACCCTAACTCACCTAACCCACCCTAACACTCACATCCACACAATCGCACACTTACCTGAATCCAACCCGTAACTTTCCACCACAGCACTGAAAATACCGAAGCAACAGAAACGGACAACCAAATTCTTTCCCTAGGAAAAAATTCGAGTTTCTGTTGCTTCAATATTTTTAACTTTCGCTAAAATAAGGTCGATCAATCAGCGTTCACTTGTTTAAGCGTTTGCTGATCTAATATAGACCCTTACAGAACAGCATAACAGTGGCCATATCAGCACTGCATCTATTTATTTTTAGTCAGACTTAAAACCTACTATATACTCTCATGTCTCTCATACTCTCACACACACACACACACACACACACACACACACACACACACACACACACACAAACACACACACGTGTCCTAACAGCTTTTAAATCAGATAGATACTTCTCTTCTGCCTGCTGACAATGCTCTTGCCCTGTTCAATTAATTAAATAAATAAATAATTGACATATTTAACATTTGATGACTAGGTAGGTACAATGATCCAAACACCCTTTGTGGGTGCAACCTGGGCCTTATGGACAGTAGTAGTAAACCTTTGAAGTCAAAACTATAGGCAATAGTATTATCCATTTATATTCATAGCTATTGTATAGCATTAAGTATTAATAGTTATTACAGTAGGTGCAAAATATGTTTACCAACAATAATACAGATGTGTTTGGTAAATAACACCATAATCATAAATTAGTTTAACAGCAGATATTCAGAGGTCTTATCTGGGATTTTCTCAACACAGAGAAAGTTATGTATACAGGATGGTTAATTAGATTTATCTGGGTGTGTTAAAGCATCTGCATTTACATTCGTTTATGAAGTGCTTTCGCAAGGTTTCTCTAAAAGTAGAGGTTATGTATATTCCTGATGGCAGTAGGTGGCATATGTCATGATACAGGGGTAATTTTGTTAAATGCTTTTTTCTGTCAGAGAGAGTGTATATTGGTGTCTGAGAAAGAATGAGTTACCCCAAATAACTGGTTAAAGGAACTAAACCGTCATCAACAGATAAATAACAAATTGGCATGATAGATTCCTATCCCAATGCATATCTCTCAACCTGTTAGAGCAAGTAGTCTGGACAAAACCATAAATAAAACTGGGACAAAGGCCCAAAAATAGGGACATTTTTTAAATATTGCTCTTATAAACTTAGAAAGTTGAATAGCAGGTTTTGCATTAGCATTAATTTTTTTAAGGATATGAAGTCTGAAACTCAAATGTATGTTATTATTTTCAAACATCAGTTTTTAATGATTCACCACTAATTTGCCAGGAAACCACAATTTTATGAAAAATGGACTAAAAATTTGAGGCCAAAACATGGACACTATGTGAAAATCTATACAGTTGAGAGGTATATCCCAACATATTCCTCGCTGTGGAACAAACGTCTACTACATGTCTAGAAGAGTAGCACCTTTGCTACCTACAAGATAAACCTAGATAATTGGGTTGCCATCCTCAAATTTCCTCTTGATCTCTCTTGTTTTGCCCTCCTTGAGGCTGGAGGGAGCTTTTGAATATGTGTTTTGCTTGTGCTTGTAATAGCCTACAGACTAATTGCCTAGTACTTATGAGCCTATGATTTCACAGGAAGTCGTAGTGACATCAGAACAGTAGTATTATTAGTGAACATATCTTTCATTTAGTAATTTGTATATCAAGGTGTTTAGCATGTAGGCATTTCTAGATGTGACAGCAAACTGCTGGCATTTTGTGTAATAATGCAATGGCATTTTGTGCTTAGATGGTAGTTTATACATATTAGAATTTTGTTTTCATTTTTCTGTAAAATAGCAGTTTTTTTGTGATATAAGGATCTTGGAATGAGTATTTTGAATGTTACAGCCTGTTTAACATCTTTGATGAGGAAGTGAGATACATTATAGACAACTTTTATTTGGATCGATATTATCTGAGAGGCAGAAAAGTTAAGTTCTGATAAACTGTTACATCTGGATACCTTTCTTGATTTAACTATTGGAAAAGTCTGTCAAAGTGGGTCTTTTAAAGTCACTGGCTGAGCTACTGTTAATTTTTGTACAGTACTCAACTCATTTGTACCGCGGTGGTGGTGCTGCGGTAGCATTGTCGCCTCACAGTAAGAAGTTGTCCGGTTCGATTCTCAGCTAAAGCGTCTTTCTGTGTGGAGACATGCGTGAATGGGCATACTTTCGTTGAAGGTTGTGCGTCAGGGCTGGCAACTCAGCATGTAAAAATCTACTGACAATCATTAGCAGACCGGAGTTCCGCTGTGGCGACTCCTAACTGGGAAAAGTCGAAAGACACAACAACTCAACTCATTTGTACCTGTCTGTTGTGGAGTGCCACTCCTCTAGCAGCCTAAACACATTCCGACATTCTATAACTTTTCCTGAACAATCAAGTTAAAAGCATAAGCCAAGCAAACAAAAATATCTAGTGAATAATAAATACTACTGGAAAGGTGCAAACAGCAGTGTTAGGAGTAAAATGCTTTCCTTACAGTGATAATAACGGGTACAGTCACTTATATAGTAGTGCATGGAGCAGCATGATTACCCTTCAAATTTGGAAAAAATATAAACTTGTAAAGCATTTTTCTAGTACAGGACTCGATCATAGCAATCACTATGCATCCCTGAACAGCTTATGTTTAGGTCTCACACTAGATGCTAACAACTGACAGTGCTGGCTGGCAATGAACAGCAGCAGAAGTTGAAAGATTTTTGTTTTATGCCTGCTGTGTATGCCTGCCAACTATCCCTGAAACTTGTTGCATACTTTTGGTCCATCTTTATATTTTTTATCTATTGGTAAATGACTGAAGATTACAGTTAGTTAGATCTTTTCCTTACAAAAAATGAAAACTGCCCCTAACCCCAACCCAACATTTTACCATAGAAAGCCAATTTCTGTTAACACTACCAGTAAACAAGACATTGAAACACACACTACATACAGAAGCACACATTCACAGCACAAAATCTACCTGTTACTCTAACTGTAACACACTAACAGTCTCACACACATGCGCACACACACACACACACACACACACACACACACACACACACACACACACACACACACACACACACACACACACACACACACACACACACACACTCCAAGCCCTAATGCATAAACTTTGAGTAGTTGCAACAGTTTGAGCATTAAAATCCTAAGCTCTAGCTTACCTTACCCTCACATACTCCTGATCTTCCTTCCTTTGTCATTTCCAGCATTTGATAAGTGAATTTCTAAAGAACTTAATTCTGTTGACAAACTGAATATATATGGGCCTACTTATGATGATTGAAACACCAAAATGTCAACCCTATAATCTAACCTTGTCACAGCACATTTTAGTGCATCCAATAGCATTTCGGTATTACAGGCAAAAGTCTGATATGCATCTTCAAATACCTTGAATTCCTCCATAATCCAAAGTTTTAAATACCTTAAAGTTATCAAGAATGGTAATGTTGCCTGTTATAGAGTTTATTATAGCATTTAGTGAACATGAAAAACAAAGATGATCCCGTGATGGTAAAGAGAGATAAGGTAAGGAAGTTAACCTGGTGTACTACGGGTGAGAATAGATGGCATTCTGATGTGACTTTTGTGAGTTTGCTATACTACAGGATAACAGGAGGGAAAATAAAGGTGAATTCAGTTACCTTTACTTACGGCTTTATTCTCTAAGGTCAGCATCTTAGTCCAGCTGTTGACTAATTTTGAAGAAAAAAAATAGAAAACATGTGTCTTGTTAGGTAATTTTTCCCACATCCATGGGCGCAAATAAATATTAACAACTGTAATCATCCTACTGATGGGTCAGAATGTAGGACAATCAAGTTCAGATGATGTAGATGCATAAGAGAACTTAATTTATGGTATTAGGCCTATGTTTCTACTTACACACCACATCTATATGACTTTCTGCCAGAATATGAAGATGTTGAGACTAGGATGAAGTTTAAGAAATTCTTTTGCTGATAACTATATTTATAAAGAGTGAGTCCTCTTGAGACAGGCAACTAACCCTGACCTTTTAAAAGCTGAGTGTAAAGCTAGGGGAAAGGCCTATAGCTGTATTAACAACTGATCTAGTAAAAAAGGGCACCCAAGTCATTATCCAAATACATTTATTGATAGGGTCTTTAGAAATTCCCAGCAGGATAGGAAAGGGATTTTTCCAATAATTTCTGTTATAAAAAAGGAAGTACATCTAGATTTGAAGAAAAAAATGAAAGCAAAATTTACACTAACTGCTATAGTACCATAAAATGAAAAACAGCATTAAATATATACACAGCTAAACACAAAATTACCAGTGGTATGTGACTAGTCATTGTGGGAAAAGGCATATAATGGTAAAATATCTTTTTATATGGGGATTCATTTTGATTCCCTTTCTAAGCAGAACAGTTACTGTGCTCATAAGGCAGGTAAAAGTTTACAAGTTTAAGCACCTTATATTAAGATCAGTACAAGTATTGGGACACCAGATAGCTTCATGCGTTTCAGTAAAAAACACAAACAGAAAGAATCAAATGCATATATGGGAGAGGTGGGAGATTTTACTTACTCTAAAGTACATAAGTCTTAGAGATATTATATATATCTAGCAGGATTTTGGGAGACACAATCCGCACTCCCATGTTAGGGGAGCAAAAAGACTTTAATCAGTTAAGAGAGAGAGGTTTTCAGTTTGCTGTTTTGTATGAATCACAGTATATTTTTCAGTCATTTAAGACTTGCAATTTTGGATCCCTTAGTTAGGTTGGAACCAGAACAGAGATACAAGGAGATAGCTGTACCCAGAATTAAGGTAGAGGGATGATTTCACTTCTTTGTTATTTGTGAAAAATGAAAAATAAAAAAATAACAACACTTAAATGTTACCGTGTTAAGCAACAGTAATAAAGTCTATAATCTCAGATGTTAATTCCTCTTCTGTGAAGTTACTTGAGGAACAAACTCAAACAGGCTTAGTAATCAGAATAACTCAGCTTTAATTTATGATAAGCACTTTCACCCACCGACTAGACTTCATCAGATCAACTTTTCAATCTCTGTTGTGGTTTTTGTATTGTTCATCCTGTGACTCACGTTTGTGATACATAAGGTTTCTGGATGTGAAGTGGATTTACCAGAGCTATTAATGATCTTTGTTATTTGTTTTTTCAGCTAGATAGGAGGCTACCTAATACTGCGTTCAGCAGTCATAGTCATGCTAATTCCACTGATGTATTTAGCTGACTAATAAAAGTGAATGTATTAGAGAGGCATTGCTAAATAATTGAACTAAAACTTCTACTTTGAAACATGACACTGAAACACCAAAAAAGACAAGTTACTTTTCCTGGCACTGTTACCTGAAATATGTGATCTAGGTTACTTCATCGACCATAATATACTCGGATTCACAGTAAAATTCTACCCTGCTTGAGTACACCACTTAAAGTTTGATAGCTGAACTCTAAATATAAAATTAGTTATTCATATTTAAAGAAAATGAACATAGTCTGAGAAAGGAGAAAAGAGAAGAAAAAAATAGAAAGGGATAGGGAGGGAGGGATAGAGATGGGCAGAAAGAAAATAAAAATAAAATAAAAAGAAAGGGTAGGAGCCTGGAGACCGGATGTTTTTTCTCCTATCATTTTTTATTGACAGACAAAACCAGTAATTTAAGAAACTTTATAACAATTTTACACAAGCTTTGCATTATGCCATTTGAATGACTAAAACAAGCATATCCAACTCTTGTACTTCTAGTATGTAATATAAAGTAAAGACTGCTGCTGTTCTGTGTTTCTTTTAGCATGTGATGCAATTTTCCCCAAACAGGTAAAATGTAATCATACTAAGCTCCATAAATTTAGAAACATTTGCCTTGTACGTATTTATATCATATTTAGCAAAACTCTTTAGCTGCTGCTGACTTAATAAAATATATTATTTAGAAATATTATTTTCAGTCTTATTTCAAAATCTGATCCAGCATTTTAATATTGTTACACATTTAGGAAAGATGGGTTTATTTACAAAATCATTCTCCATTCTAAATCTTTGTTCAAGAAGGAGACAGAATTCAATATTTTCCTGCTTTGACAGTTTTAGAAGAAATAGCTCCCTGGCATTTGCTTTTGTATTATGTCTGTTCATAGTTTATTGTTAACAAGACTACCACTATATGTGTGCACTCAGGCTAAGTTAGTAAATAAACAGTTAAGAGGGATTGTTTCAGAAAATGTGGTTGCCCAGCTAATATTCCCACTACAAGCATAGATATGATGCTGTACATGTAAATGAAAAATATGGCATGTGCCTACAGCTGTTACCATGATATCTCTGGCTTCCAAAATACATGTTCATTTCCTCTCACCTGAATAAAGGAACATTTTAGGTAATATGCTAAGAGTACATGTCTTACTGTACTTAAAAGTGATCACCCGTAGTCCATACTGGGGAGAAGGGATAAATCCGAAGCTTGACTAGTAGCTTGGCTACTTGCTGCCACAGTCAGGGGAGGATGGGAGTTTCCATCCCACAGGGGAAAGACAGTGGTTCTCACCCAGCTTATACCATTACGCAGGAAGCCAGTCACAGGAAGATGTGGGTGAGGTGACCCAGCTACTGATGATAGCCCCATCTGGCACATGTAGGGGACTACACTTGCACAGACTACAGGGAACTGAAAGCCTTGTGGTGATGCAAGTATTCATGCCATCACCAGCAGTAGTGAGGTTAGATCGTAAAAATAGAAAAGCTTTTGTTCCCAGGATGCCATAGAGAGCAAAACGTACCCTTATGGCTGGCTGGATGATGATTTCCCTTGTAGACCATGTATGTATAATCGCAGAGAGGCTCGACACTTTTCAGGCAAGGGGCCAAAATGATACAAATGAATGGTTGATGCAGCAGTAAACAGGATGTTAGAAGGCACACAATACAAAAACCACAACTGCAACTCCAAGAATGCCAAGACAAACTTTAATGCAAGGCTTTTGGATAACAATCCTTCTTCAGTGCTACTACATCATTATATTATTGCCCAGTTTATATAAATCTAAATTAAAAGCATTGCGATCACAGTCAGCCAATAGTCACATCAATTCAATAAAAGACTTTCAAATACTGAAATTAATTTTTTAGTATACAAATTGTTTTGAATGACAATATTCTGTTTTACCGATGCATAGTTAAGGCACTATTTAACAGAGTAGGTAGATTGAATGCTAATGATATTAAATATAAACAACAATTAAGTGAGATGGCTGCAGAATTCCTTGAGAGGGTTATGATAAACATATGGTGAAACAGACATTTGATAAAGTTTTTGGTAAAAGAGCTGATTTGACAAAGCCCATATTTAATAGAGAACAACCTAGCAGTTAATAAAATTAGATATATGACTACTTATAATGTTAGGACTAAGGACGTAAAAAGGATAATTGAGAATAACTGGAGCATTTAATGGCCATGCCAGAGCTACGTCAGATTCTTGATGAGAGAACAAGTTTTACTTATAGGAATTTTAATAATTTGAAAATGAAGCTATGCTATAAGGACTTTGAATGCCATAAAGATAATTTGTCTATATATAAAGTAGGCACTCATCCATGCTTAAATTGTAGCTGCTGCGTAGATAATTTTCCAAAAAATCATAATCCATCCTGTTACAAAAAAAGTTATGTCTTCAGTTGCACAGCTACATGTAACACAATGTTTGTGGTATATTTAGCAACCTGCATAAAATGTTCATCTTTTTATGTAGGCAAGAGCACTAGAAAATTAAAAGAGCGATTAATAGACAGAAATCAGATAAATGTAGGCAGATACAACTGAATGTCTTAAGCAAGCATATTATGGACAAGAACTGTGAGCATTCCTTTAAATTAAAAGTAATTGAAATAGTACACAGGCAGCAAAGAGGTGGAGATATTAATAATATATTGGAAAATAAGGAATATAGTTGGATAGTAAGATTGCAAGCTGACTTAGAACCTGGGCTGAACAATACTGTTAGTATTAGACCTATTTCAGTGAAAAGGCAAATGTCGCTCCATTAATAATGAAATGGTTGTTTATGTATGTAGTTTTATTGGTTCCCCTTCACAAGATCAAATGGATGGAAGCTCGAAATTCATAATCTTGAGACCAGAATTTCGAACTTCCATTCACTTGAAATTGTGAATGGGAGCCTTAGGTTTAAGAAAATAGAAAGTTAACTTACCTTATTGGAGGGGCCAGGTCCCCTGTACCCTAGCAGTTTACATGTGAATGTTCCGTGACCACACTATAACGGAGGAATGGAAAAATCTTCCATTTTGCGCTTACGTGTATAGCGTGGAATGGGAGATTTCCCTTTCCTTCACTACAGTGCGATCTTGGAGTAGGTATATTTAAGAAGGGGGGTGTGGGGGGTGCAGGGAGCAAAGCCCCCCTGTGAAAACATTTGAAAGAGGTTAATTTTTTTTGTCCCTTTCATATGTTTGAGTTTCTCTAAATTCGAGATTCTGGTTTCAAGTTTATGACTTTCGAGTTTAGAGAAATTCGATCATATGAAGGGGAACCAGTTTTATTACATGCATTTAAAATTTATTATGGTCATTAGAAATATATAGAAATATATGTATTTTTATATATATATATATATATATATATATATATATATATATATATATATATATATGAAAGTAATGGTTTCTAAATGTTTTAAAAGGATGAATATGTTTCTATTAGGAAAAATTCATTTCAGTATTTGAAAGTCTTTTATTGAATTGATGTGACTATTGGCTGACTGTGATCACGCTTTTAATTTAGATTTATATAAATTGGGTAATAATATAATGATGTATTAGCAGTGAAGAAGGATTGTTATCCGAAAGTTTTGCATTAAAGTTTGTCTTGGAGTTGGATTTGTGGTTTTGTGATTAAGGGGCCAAAATAACCCAGGAAATGATCATGCATCACTGATACAAATATTTGTATTCATTTTCATATTCTGTAGTGTGCAGAATACATTACTAAAATGAGTACATGTCCTATGAATTTACATAATTATCTTGAAATATAAACCTTAAACAATTATTCCAAAAAGCAAAGAATTATAAAAACAATAACATTTATATCAACATTCTCATGTCCAAATAAATGATGTAAACTGGGATCTGACCTAAGTACAATAAAGATTTAATGGTTAAATACCAGTTTGCATAATGCTACAAATGAAGCCGTATACTACCAGTACAAATTTAATATCACCTTTTTCATGAACAAGTGTCCTTGATTAGAATCACAGAACCTACTATTCAGTAGGTATCAATTCAAAATGTGGTGCTAAACAAGTTTGTCAGCTGCACATATAATCCTATATTTATATTTATATGTATATAAAACTTATATTTACACATATTTTTTATTTATACTTTTTGAGGGGGTCCTACATATTCTTATTTAGTAATTTAGACACAACCCACACAAAATGATTGATTTTAACAATTGGCTAAAATTTTGGTGTCATTCTAAGGGGATCCAGTGTCTGTCGGCCTGGGATGACATGCTCGACAAGCCACGTTGCTTCGCTAGGGACAGCTTGCACCTGTCACCACTGGGCTTTTGGATATTGGCAAAGGCTCTTGCCACCCCCATAGTGCCTTTTTTAGGCAAGGCTCAAAAGTCAAACCCACCTCCATAGACAGCACAAGAAACAAGAAACTAAGGGTAATGCTGCTAAACGCCAGAAGTCTTAACCTCAAGATGCACTTGAAGCTCTCCTCAGTATGGAGAACATCGATATCTGTGCAGTGACAGAAACCTGGTTCAAGGCTTCAGAGAGCACCCCAGCACTACCAGGTTATACCTCATATCATGCTTTTTGGCCCCAAAACCTGGACCGAACCACAAAAGTAGGGGGAGTGTCCATATTTATCAAGGATATCCACACCCCCAGGTTAGCGGCATTGCACGAAGTATTGGAGACCATCCATGTGCAACTAACAGTGGGCAAGACTGCTTTTCAGTTTATAGCATTCTACAGACCACCCTCTCAAAGTCAGGAATCCCACTCGGCTTTCCTGAAAACATTGGAGAACATGAAGATCTCTCCGAACACCATTATATTGGGCGACTTCAACTACCCAAACATAGACTGGGAACACTACTCAAGCCCCAGCACCTTAGCCCAAAGGTTCCTGGAAATTATAAATTGAAATGCTATGGAACAACTAGTCACCACTCCCACAAGAGGGGATAACATACTAGACCTGATCATTACCAACATGGGGACTCTATGCTCCACACCTGAAGTATATCCCTCATTGGTAAGATCAGACCATAAATTAATTTCACTGGATGTCCACATCCCAACCCCACCCCCAGCCCAGAAAACCACAGTGAAAAACTTCTCAAAAGCAAACTTCTCACTTCTCAAAACCGAAGTGGAATCCTTCAAGGCCCCAGGGCCAGTGGAAACTATGGCCCAAACTGCAGAATCCTATATAAACGCATTCTACAGACATCTCCAGGAATACATGGATCATGCTATCCCAAACAAAACCAAAACCCAAACATCCAAAGGCAGGCGTCCAGTCTGGTGGACCCCAGCCATAAATAAACTGTACAACAGAAGGAGGAAGACACTACATGATAGAGCAAAATCCCTAATAGGGAAGGCATCCCTGATCAGTACTAGCAAAAAATTACGATCCCTCATAAAATCCTCCAAGGCCAGCTTCGAGAGAAAAATTGCTCAGGACACTAAAGACAATCATAAGGCTTTTTTCAGTTATGTTAGGAACCTGGGATGCAACTCCCAGACTTGTTCTGAGTTGATTCTAAATGACAAAAAATGCACTGAACCCACAGACATCGCCAATATCCTGGCAGACAGGTTCAGTGCAAACTTCTCCACCCCCTCCCCCCCAAAAAAAGAGCAAATATCTATCCCGGCAGAGGGCTGTCTCCCAAACATCTCTGATGCTCAGGTGAAGGCTGCCCTCTCCAAAGCAAAAAACACTGCTTCCATGGGACCAGATGGCATCCCGGGTTGCATCCTACATGAACTCCAAGAAGAACTAATCCCTCAAATAAAACCGCTGTACAATCTCAGCCTCACTAAAGGATATGTGCCCACAGAATGGCGTACAGCAACAGTGGTCCCACTCCACAAAGGTGGAGCCTCCATGGACCCTGGAAACTATCGCCCCATAAGCCTGACTAGCTTAGTCTGCAAGGCTATGGAGAGGATCATCACGGAGCTCATAAACAAAGATATTGGGGACCGACAGACACTAGATCCTACCCAGTTCAGCTTCGTCAAGGGCAGATCCTGCCTTTTGAACCTGGTTGACTTCTTTGAAACAGTCACCAAAGCCATAGATGAAGGGAAGGTAGTCCACACAGCCTATCTGGACCTAGCAAAGGCATTTGACACAATACCCCACTCGGGCATCATAGATAAGCTATCCAGCTTAAATATAAACCCCTATGTCACAAGATGGGTCACAAACTGGCTCAAAGACAGAACCCACAGAGTGAGAGTTGCTGGAGCCATGTCAGACTCGAAACCGGTCACAAGTGGCATCCCACAAGGTTCTGTCCTGGGACCGCTCTTGTTCGGTATATACTTTTCAGAGGTACAGGCCAACGTGGGAGGACTATGGCTCACCAAGTTCGCAGACGACTGCAAACTAGGTGCCATAATCAATTCTCCAGCTGACACAAACATCCTTCAAAAAGGTCTCACAGAGACAGATAACTGGTGCCAGTGCCATGGTCTAAAGCTAAATGCCAAAAAGTGTATAGTCATACCCTTTGGCAAAAACAATGTGCCCACAAATTACCACATAGGCGGTAACCCATTAAGTACAGAGAAAGTAATTAGGGATCTGGGGACCCAAGTTGATAGCAATCTCTCCTTTGACAACCACATTGCCAAAGTGGTTAGAAAGACCTTTTACATAGCCCACCTCATCATGAAAGGATTCACATCTAGATCAAGAGAGGTAATCGTGCTCCTTTATTCATCCCTCATCAGGCCCATCATAGAATACAATGCCCCTTTTGGGATGTACCTTACCCGACACCTGCAGCAATTAGAAAGACCCCAAAAGTACCTCACTAAGAGGATCAAGGGACTCAAACAGATGCCATATGCTGCTCGGTTAAAAAAACTACAGCTCTACTCAGTTGCATACCGCCTACTTTGAGGCGATCTATGCCTGACATATAAAGCTATGTCCAATCCAGAATTAATGGACATGCTCCACCTCAGTAAATCTAAATCCCTTAGAGCCACATGCTCGAGGGACTTGAACATCAGCACTGAAATAAATAGAACTTGCTGGAGGGACAGATTCATTACCCAGAGGCTCCCTTCGCTCTGGAACAGAATTCCAATTCATGTTAGGCAGAGCACCTCAATGAATCTCTTCAAGGAGAATCTTGATGAGTGGATGGGGGATCGTAGGTTTGTCCCGGGGATTACTTCCGCGTCACTATTAGATAGAGGCACAGCAAACTAAACCTTAAAAAGGGCACAGTATACTCAAATCAATGGGTGGCGTAAGCCAAACAAAATTGGGCTAGGCTTATAATTGCCCCAGGGCAGATAGCCTAGTATGAACCTATGAACCTATGAACCTATATATACATACATATATGTGTGCATGCACAGAAACAAACACACACACACATAGACAGACAGAGATATAGATATGGAAATATATGAGTATATAAATAATGCAACCAGTTACACAAAAAGAAATAAAGCCTAAACCGCAGCATCCCTACCCCACCCAGGTGGGGGGCTCCACCCCTTGGTGGGGTAGGCTAAATAAAATAATAAAATAAATAAATAAATGGCATTCAGTTTGTTGAATCTAGTTATTCTAACCAGGTGGTTGAAACGTTATTAGCTGAACTAAAACCAAATATAGGATAACATTGAAAAAGATGGTCAGCAGATATTCAATTCACACAAAAATATTTTGTAGAAAAATGTTGTTTATTAAGCATTTTCTTCCTGTGCAAGGACTTCATCAGAATGATAATAATAAAAAACAACACCTTTATGCAACATGTTTGTGCGCCTTGAATACCTGCTTACCACCTTTTCCAAAGTTATCCTATATTTGAATCCAGTTGCCCATTTTATTTAAAGGCTTCATGCAATATATTAAATTGCTGCAAGTGGGTACAAGTAAATTAATAGATTTTACTTAATACAGTCACCAAGAGTGTGATTCTGTCAATGTGACTCACATAGTTCCGTTTCTGCTTAACTTTGGCAATGTCATCACCCATTTCATATGTCAGCCTAGCATATCTGTTCTAAAACATAGAAAATGTTATTTTTTGTATTTTGAATTAATTTTATAGGTGTTGTGCTGCATAATCCTTTTCATTTACAATCTAGTTAAACATATATTATTTATCTTTGTTCACCTGAGAAATGTATACTGCTGTTGTGCTGTATAGTTACCTGTGTCTGAAACTTTACTATTCTTTGTTTGAATGTCTGAATACAATGCAATACGCTGAGTATCAGTTTAACACCTAAATATCAAGATGAAATGGTTTAAGCAGAGCTTGAGTCAAATGGTTACCATGAGGTGGGTTTATTAATGTGGCCACTGTACAAAGATAGGTCAGCAGATGTCCTTTAATGGATCTACCTGACTTTGTTGAAATTGCACATCATTGAATCGCAGTTCATCGATACACAAAGTATCGCAATTCCACTTCATTGAAGCAGTGGAACAAGGAAGATCTTCCCAGAGTAAGTAACTTGATGTGCAAGATGATAAACTTTGTCCTTTTCCCAACTGTAGTGTGATCTCAGAGTTTGTATATTTAGTTAGGGTAGAGTGAGGGGGGTGGAGCCACCCACCTGGGTGTAGTAGGGATGCTGTGGTTTAGGCTTTATTTCTTTTTGTGTAACTGGTTACTTACCCTGGGTAGATCTTTGTTATTCTGCTTCTTCGATGAAGTAGGGATTTTGATATTTTGCATGTTGACAAATTGCAATTCGATGATGCATGATTTTGACATACTCAGCTAGATCCCCTTTAATACATTACAATATCATCAATTAAACAAAATATGAGAATACATCACTGTCTCCAGAAAGAATAATCTATGATGTGGTTAGCCTCCAAGGAATTGTTGACCAGATTAGCAAAATTGTGGCTTCCCCATAGCAACCTCACAGGAGTTTGAGAAAAAAAAATCCTGCAAATCTAAAGTAATTGTTATCTTGAACCTCTTCCAAAGTGTCCTAACTATACTGATGTTATCAGGAGAACATCCTTTATTATTACTATCCAGCTATAGTATGTTTTTAATGGCTGAAATGCTGTAATTATAGGGTATCTCAGTATACAGTAATTCAACATAACTGATGAGTGAAAACCAGTCCTCATGGATCATGACGATGTTACCCTTAGGAATAATATCAAAGGAGTTTGAGCTAAAGGTGTTAGCTGCAGTAGCTATAGGATTTAACACACACTCAGCGTATATGGCTAATGAATCAGTAATGGAAACCTCTACCCTAGCCTCCACAATAAATATTATCAGCTGGTTAGATGGATCTTATCTGTTTTTTTTGGGGGGGGGTTTAGAAATGTCACAAATATGGATATATTGGAATGTAGACTGCAGAAGTCCCTATGTTTTATTTATTTATTTGTCTTTGTTTACCAGGAAACTCCAACTGGTTATATCCATTTTCAGCAGTGGAATGGGCAGAAAAGCTCCATTTGCTTACATTGCATTATACTAAGTTCCAGTTAAACACAGAATAGTTGCATTTGTCTTTACATTTATACACATACAGTAGTTACATTTATACAGTCTAATATTTTACAGAGGTAGAAGTTACTAAAGAGTAAGCCTACATGCAACTTAATGGATTGTACAGGCAGCAGTTATGCATAAAAAATGTTTTGTCATTCCAGTGAGGGTATGAGAGTATTCTGTTTAAGGAGAGTATTTGGAGAGTATTGTACAGTGAGCATGAGGACTTAACCTGGTAATGAGCATGTGCAGGTCCAGGACTGGTTAAGATGTTGTTTAAGCAGTGGTTTAAAACTACTGAGTTTGTTGGAGAGTTTTATTTGTGTGGGGATACTGTTTAGCAAAGTAGATTGACTCTTCTGCAACATTATTTGACTTATTTGTGAGTAGTAAGAAATTGTTACTAGAACGGAGGTCCCTTGCTGGACAGTAGGGCAGTAATATGTTTTGTAATGCAGGGCATTTCTCTGTATGATGAATGAGTTTGTGTGCTGCAGTTAGTTGTGAATATATTTGGTAGTTGTGTAGTCTTATAGTAAGTTGAATTCAGCCAAGATGTTCAAAATATCATTCATCCTAGTGTAAGTTGAATTGATGTATTTGAGTGTGAGCCTGGAAGAGAAGGTCAGATTAAGAAATGTTTGAAGTGTTTTGTATGAATATTTCTTTTTATCAGTAATAACCATATTTCTCTACATTCATAAACCAAATGGTATGGTCTGTTTGCAAGTCATGCAGAGTCTTTGATTCATGTGGTGAGAGTTTATAGTATTTACTCCTTGGTAGTTTGGACAGAGTTTTCTTATATATTTTGCAAGTTGATTCTTGAGATTGAGAGAGTGGGATGAGTAATTTCATTAAAACAGCTAATTTTGACCTACTGGTTGGATTCCTAGACTGATGTTCTTCGTGGTAGCATAATTTTAAGTTTAGGTTTCTAAATTATAATCTAAGTGTAATTTTTTTATGAAAAAGGTTAGCACCATGGCTGGGTACAAAATTGAACAATCTACCCTTAACTCACATCTGCCAGAAATTGTGTGGAGCATGTTTGATATCTATCCCTATTACTAACTCTCCTGAGTTGTCATTATACATTTTGATGTCTTAAATACTCTCTTAAATTTACCTGAATATAAGCCAGAACAATTCCCTAGGTAGTATTGAATTGTTTCCAGTGTGTTCCTAAACCTTCTTCTCATTCTTTCTCTCAAACAATTTTTCTTCAGGATTAACTGTCTGATTTTTGACTGGCCACTGTTCTATATCTCTTTCTACCACAGGGAACATTTTTGGTGCTAGGGATTAGTAAGACTTGGTCATGACAACACTGATATTTGACCGTGTCTGCATATATGCAGTTTTACCTGATTCAGGGACACCTTTACATTTTATATATAGCCCAGCTGTCTGGCATACCTAGTTAAATCACTGACTATGACAGAGGTGATGACCCATTTTGGAGTAGCAGTGTAGGTGCTGGAAGAACCGGAAGGTGGAGGGTAGGACTGATAGACCTACACCACCTTACCCTCTTGTGTGTGAGAAGAGCTGGTTTCCAGTTGCTCATTTATCATCATGCAAGGGTTGACTTGCATGGCACTGAAGTGGCCTGAACCCTGGTGATCATAGCTCTCTACAATATGTGTATTGATGCATTCACATATAAGGGGAGGGGACAGGATTCCCCATAGAAGTGTAGGTTCTCACATTAGCCATCAGGGTAGTCCTATAACACAAGTACCCTTATTGATGAGAAGCTGATGAGGGTACATGCTACCTCCATTGATACCTGGATGACTGCCCATATAGCTGATTATTGCTGTATGTCAGGATGCCTAATAAAGAGGAAGAAAGCTCAAACGTTATAGGCATAGACTACATGGTTGACAGCCATGGAGTTCCCTTTTGTGCAGACAAACTTGCTGCTATGCACTACTTTGCCCCAACCCAGAGAATGATGATGGTGACCTCCCACCAGTGGGACCTCACACATTACTATATACCACACTGTAGCAATGACCCCTACTTGACCCTCATGCCTGATTACTATGATTTCTTTATGGATCATAGTCAGTCATGATGCAGGACCACAGTGCAATGGTGCAAGTCAGTTGCTTACAGTACAATATGCTTTATGAAGGTCCTACACATAGCTACCTGATAAAGCAGACTGTAGTGTACTGAACTGCTTTACACTGCTTTGAGATATAGTGCTAGCATAATATACATGTTTGCTTGGCAGATCATGCACAGTAGTGCCTAGTAGTGTGTACCACTCAGTAAAATGGGAAGGCGGTTGATTGCTGCTGTGGACTACCGTGTTTTATTTCTATGAATCACAATATTACCTGGTGGCACACCAAATATATTATGTTTGAAGCTGGTATGTACCTGAACACCATGTTTATGATTACTAGTATTTTCATAGAATGCAATTGTGATGTGTCCTTTCTTTCCTTCTTGTAGCATTTTATATATATATATATATATATATATATATATATATATATATATATATATATAAAGAGAGAGAGATGTGTGTGACATAAAATTGATCTGGCATGCTTGCATCTTGTTGACTCAATTCATACATTTATTAACTTCTGCTATAGTCTACTATTTTTTAGTCTATTAGAGCATCTGTACATAGAATAATCACTGCTGGTGCAGTTTATATTTTGGCATTGGCAGTGATTCACTGTGAGTAAATGCTCACTGCAGGTGCAGTTTATATTTTGGCACTGGCAGTGATTCACAGTGTGTGAATGGTCACAGCTGGTGCAATTTATATTTTGGCACTGGCAATGATTCACTGTGTGTGAATGCTCAATGCTAGTGCAGTTCATAATTTGGCACTGGCAGTGAGTGATACCCTGTGTGTGAATACTCACTGCTGGTGCAGTTTATATTTTGGCACTGGCAGTGATTCACAGTGTGTGAATAATCACTGCCTGTGCAGTTTATATTTTGGCACTAGCAGTGATTCACTGTGTGTGAATACTCATTGCTGGTGTAGTTTATATTTTGGCAATGACAGTGATTCACAGTGTGTGAATAGTCACTGCTGGTGCAGTTTATATTTTTGCACTGGCAGTGATTCACTGTGTGTGAATACTCACTACCAGTGCAGTTTATATTCTGGCACTGGCAGTGATTCATTGTGTATGAATGTTCACTGCTGGTGCAATTTATACTTTGGCACTGGCAATGATTCACTGTGTGTGAATACTCACTGCTGGCGTAGTTTATATTTTGGCACTGGCAGTGATTCACTGTTAATAAATAATATTCACTGCTGGTGCAGTTTATATTTTGGCACTGGCAGTGATTCACAATGTGTGAACACTTACTGCAGGTGTAGTTTATATATGGTACTGGCAGTGATTCATTTTGTATGAATAATTACTGCTGGTTAAGTTTATATTTTGGCACTGGCAGTGATTCACTGTGTGTGAATACACATTTCTGGTGCTGTTTATATTTTGGCAGTGATAGTGATTCACTGCATATGAATGCTTACTGCTGGTGCAGTTTATATTTTAGCACTGGCAGTGATTCACAGTGTGTGAATGCTCGCTGCTGGTGCAGTTTATATTTTGGCACTGGCAGTGATTCACTGAGTGTGAATATGCACTGCTGGTGCAATTTATATTTTGGCAGTGGGAGTGATTCACTGTGTGTAAATACTCACTGCACTTGCAGTTTATATTTTGGCACTGGCAGTGATTCACTGTCTATGAATGCTCACTGCTGGTGCAGTTTATAATTTGGCACTATCTGTGAGTAATTAAGTGTGTGTTAATACTCACTGCTGTTGCAGTTTATATTTTGGTGCTTGCAGTGATTCATTGTGTTTGAATAATCACTGCTTGTACAATTTATATTTTGGCACTGTCAGTGAGTCACTGTGTGTGAATAATCACTGCCAGTGCAGTTTATATTTTGGCACAGGCAGTGATTTACTGTGTGTGAATACGCACTGCTGGTGCAGATTATATTTGGCAGTGGCAGTGATTTACTGTGTATGAATGTTCAGTGCTGGTGCAGTTTATATTTTGGCAATGTCAGTGAGTGATTAAGTGTGTGTGAATACTCACTGCTGGTGCAGTTTATATTTTGGCACTGGCAGTGATTCACTGTGTGTGAATAATCACAGCCTGTGCAGTTTATATTTTGGCACTGGCAGTGATTCACTGTGTGTGAATGCTCACTGCTGGTGCAGTTTATATTTTGGCACTGGCAGTGATTCACATTGTGTGAATGCTCACTGCTGGTGCAGTTTATATTTTGGCACTGGCAATGATTCACTGTGTGTGAATGCTCATTGCTAGTGCAGTTCATAATTTGGCACTGGCAGTGAGGGACTCACTGTGCGTGAATACTCACTGCTGTTGCAGATTATATTTGGCACTGACAGTGATTCACTGTGTGTGAATAATCACTGACTGTGCAGTTTATATTTTGGCACTGACAGTGATTCACTGTGTGTGAATACTCACTGCTGGTGCAGTTTATATTTTGGCACTGGCAGTGATTCACTGTGTGTGAATGCTCACTGCTGGTTCAGTTTATATTTTGGCACTGGCAGTGCATGATTCACTGTGTCTGAATACTCACTGCTAGTGCAGTTTATATTTTGGCACTGGCCGTGATTTACTGTGTGTGAATACTCACTACCAGTGCAGTTTATATTTTGCCACCAGCAGTGATTCACTGTGTATGAATGCTCACTGCTGGTTCAGTTATATTTTGGCACTGGCAATGATTCACTGTGTATGAATGCTCACTGCTGGTTTAGTTTATATTTTGGCACTGGCAGTGATTCACAATATGTGAGCACTCACTGCTGGTGTAGTTTATATTTTGGCACTGGCAGGGATTTACTGTGTGTGAATACTCACTGCCAGTGCAGTTTATATTTTGGCACTTGCAGTGATTCACTGTGTGTGAATGCTTACTGCCAGTGCAGTTTATATTTTGGCAATGGCAGTGATTCACATTGTGTGAATACTCACTGCTGGTACAGTTTATATTTTGGCACTGACAGTGATTCACTTTGTGTGAATACACACTGCTGGTGCAATTTATATTTTGTCAGTGCCAGTGATTCACTGTGTGTAAATACTCACTGTACTTACAGTTTATATTTTCGCACTGGCAGTGATTCACTGTGTATGAATGCTCACTGCTGGTGAAGTTTATTATTTAGCACTGTCAATGAGTGATTCAGTGTGTGTGAATACTCACTGCCAGTGCAGTTTATACTTTGGTGCTGGCAGTGATTCACTGTGTTTGAATAATCACTGCTTGTGCAGTTTATATTTTGTCACTGGCAGTGATTCACTGTGTATGAATATGCACTGCTGGTGCAGTTTATATTTTGGAAGTGGCAGTGGTTCACTGTTTATGAATGCTTAGTGATGGTGCAGTTTATAATTTGGCACTGGCAGCTATTTACTGTGTGTAAATACTCACTGCTGGTGCAGTTTATATTTTGGCACTGTCAGTGGGTGATTAAGTGTGTGTGAATACTCACTGGCGGTGCAGTTTATATGTTGGTGCTGTCAGTGATTCACTGTGTTTGAATAATCACTGCCTGTGCAGTTTATATTTTGGCAATGGTAGTGATTCACAGTGTGTGAATACTCACTGCTGGTACAGTTTATATTTTGGCACTGGCAGTGATTCACTTTGTGTGAATACGCACTGCTGGTGCAGTTTATATTTTGTCAGTAGCAGTGATTCACTGTGTGTGAATACTCACTGTACTTGCAGTTTATATTTTGGTACTGTCAGTGAGTCACTGTGTATGAATACCCACTAACAGTGCAGTTTATATTTTGGCACTGACCATGATTCACTGTGTGTGAATACTCACTGCCAGTGCAGTTTATATTTTGGGCACTGGCAATGTTTCACTGTGTGTGCATACTCACTGCTAGTACAGTTTATATTTTGGCACTGGCAGTGATTCACTGGGTGTAGCCTTTAAGCTTTTCATCACAAATGTGTGGAAATAGTATTTGTATATTTAACTAAAGTGAAGTTTAGGGGTGCCCACATACACATTTTTGTTTGGTTTGTTTGGTCTTTTAACATTGTGTGGGAATGTGCAATTTTTATGCTAAAGATCAAATCACTGCCACTGGTGGTTGTATCTTGCCATTAGTTATGAATCATTTAGTTTTCTCTTTCACATGGTTGTGTAGTCTTGTAGTTGCTACCTATTAGTAAGGGGGTTGTGGGCTCCTATGTTTGGAAGTGTATGGTAAAGCCCTTCTTGTAAACAGGTGGTGTAACTAGTGGGTTTTGTTGTATTTTATCGTGTTGGCAAAACACTATAAACAGTGTCAATTGGAACTCTTATGAAGAGCATAAAATTAATGTTGAGAAACTAGTTGCACATAAAGGACTTACTTTTTGCAAAATAGGTGTACTACACTGGTTATGGAACCCTGTGACAAATCTTGAAGCATATGAGGGTCACTGATGATATTTTAGGCACAGGCTCTATGGCACAGCATTTCTTAGAATCTCATTCATCAATGTTTATATTTTTTCTTTTGTATATCTATCTTTGTATGAAGTTAAATTTATATTTTGCTCACAGAGTGTTACAAGTAGAAGCATGTTATATTTTATGTTGAAATTCTTATATCCCAAGGAACATAATAGTAAGTAAATGTCAAATTTGTTTTGATTCTGTTCATATAACATACTATTTAATCACGACATCATTAATTTGGATCCATATTTCATCAGCTGCAAAAAGGTGTAAGAATACATGTCACTTCCTGATCATGTTAAAATGTTTATACTAGGCATGGGATGCCATGTAGAGCAGATGGGGCCTTTATTACAATGTGAATTTAGTCAGTGGTACCCTGAATACCAAACAAGTGGGCTATGCCATAGAGTGCCCACACAGTGTTGGTCTTCTCCTGTGTCTGTGGAAACCACATCTGCTTCTCTTTGTCATTCTGTGACATTCAGACCATTCAAAATGCACTAATCCTAGTAAAATCTTGGTGTACTAAAAATGGTCTCAAACTAAATGCTGAAATGTATAGTATCATCACTTCTGGTGGACAACCAATCTCTTCATTATACTGTACAGACAACACACCACTACAAAAAAAGGAACTGCAACTGGAAACCTAGGTACTTGGGTTGATTGCTCCACCTCTTTTGAAAATAATGCAATAGTGGATGTCAGGAAACCCTTTTATTTAGCCCAGCTAATTAACAAAGCAATATCATCAAGGTCTAAAGAGGTAATCTCTCCCTTATAGTCATCATTAATCAGGCCAATTATTGAGTACAGTACCCTCTTTGGGATGTAACTCATTAAATATATCAAGCAATTAGAAAGTCCCCAAAGGTTTCTAACTAAAAGGATCACAGGCCTTTTGTCACTGTGCTACCAATCAAGTCTATTTCCTCAAATACTAGAACTAAGGACTTAAATTTTCCACAAACAGATAAATAAAACACAGTGGAGGGACAGATTTATATCCAGCAGTCCGCAAACCTCTAGAATAAAGTTCCCCTGCATGTTAAGCAGTGCAGCTCACTATGTTCCTTTAAACATAAACTTGATGACTGTTTGGGTATCTACACATTTATGACAGGATTTAGTGGTGTATCCCTCCTGGAGAATTGAGTTGTGGCCTGAGGGAGGGTACTGGCAAGGTGTATTCATAAGACTCACTAGACTTAGAATGTCTATTAATGTATGAATCTAAATAACTTTTAATACAAATTACAGATGAAAGGGGTAATAGAGGTGCTCATAAAGTTCTGTTTTGAACTTTGTAAACAGAGAGATAAGACAGCAGGCAACAACTGGTTTACTTACACATTTACAGTAAAGAGCTGGATGATAGAGATAGAAAGAAGGTGAACTATTGATAGTCAAAGAAGAAGAGGAGAGAGAGAGAGAGAGAGAGAGAGAGAGAGAGATAGAGAGAGAGACAGTGCTAAACCAAGTGAAGCGACAAAGGGCTCCAGACCAGATGGATTTCCCTTAGAATTTTACAAATGGTGATATGTGTTAATAGAAGCATTGCTAAATATGTATCAAGCAATGAACAGACAGAATACTCTCAATGAACCATGCTAGAGTAGCTGTACTTCAAATGATCAAAGCACAAAGGGTAATCTAAGGATTAAACTCAGATGATTTCAGAGTTGTCTCTCTTCTGAATGCAAATATAAAATGCTAGGAAAAAGATCCATGCCAAACTCTGAAAACTTCAAAAGCCTGCTTTTCAAATACCGGTCCTCCAAGCAAAAATGTACCTGGCATCACCCTACCTAATCCAAGTAAATCCAGCTGCTCCCAGTGTGTACTCTGTCTTTTGCCTGGGCTCTCTATGCTGTCAATAACACCAACAGCCACTCTGACACAACTCAACCTTGTAAATATTGTAAATAGCATCCTTGTTTAATTATGCATAACCAGAGTGTATTAGCTATGTCATTATTCTGTCTTCTCCTTCTATGCATGTTCATACTTATATGGTTGTCTATCTCCACATATTACATTGCTCCTTAAATGAAACTGTAAAACCCTGAACTCTGTAAATACCATGACTTCAAATATGTTAATTGTAACTTTTTATATGATGTATCTGTTATACCTATGTACCAATTGTATTGCAATTGTTTTATGCAACTTGGAGCTTTTCTCCCCAGGCCTCCACTGAAAATGGGTCATTTCAGCCCAGTGGACTTCCCCAGTAATCAAACTGGGAATAAATAAATAAAATAAATAAGTCCTGGTCAGTAGGCAGGACAAAGTGCTTCCTTCCTTAATTCAGAGAGGGCACCATGGATTTATTACAGGTAGACGTGGAATGGACAATTGGTAGGAAAACACAGAACAAGCAGGAGTGACCTTATTCAATATACACACTACATTTGATTCAATAGATTGAAACTTTGTATTTTAGGTGATGAAAGACAAGAAGTGTCTGTTTCTTTATTGAATACAGTTGATTGTTATACTCAAAACCATGTTTAATAGTTCTGATTAATGGGGACGATTCAAATAAAGGGGACATATACAGAGGAAGAAGGTAGAGTTATTCCTTATCTCCAGGGCTTTTTCTACTAGTGATAGAGAACCTGGCTATAAGAGTTACACATATGCTTAGTCATATATAAAGGGCTAGAAAAAAAACAGATGGTTGCATACATACAGCTTACTGAAGACATCAAGTAGACACTTCACAATTTTCTAAAAGTCTTTCAAAAATTCATAAAGCATCAATTTATGTGTATAACATTAAAGCAGTCTTGATTAGGGTAGTAGGGGGAAAGGAAATGACAATGTAGGGAGGGGCAGAGCAGAAACAGAATTCCTCACCTAGTTAAGATTGTATTGTAGAAATCCTCGGTTAACCACCATGGCTGCTCAATAGAAATGACTAACTATGTCGACGAGCTGAAGAAGGCAATTGAGCTGAAAGCGCTTAACGGGACATATTTTAGCAACTCTCTACTGGATACTCCATTTTGGATTTTAGCAAGGAGTTTGTTTTAAGTTCGTTTTGAATAAAGTTGTTTTTAGTCATTTCTATTGAGCAGCCGTAGTGGTTAACCAAGGATTTCTACGATTCGTTTGAACACTTTCATTCAGTTACCTCTAGTAGTTTCAAAGTGTTTTTATTTTCTAGTTAAGATTGTAAGTTGGACATACTTAAGAGGAAACAATAGTCAGGAACATTGAGATTATGAAGCTTAAAATAAATATGCCTTTTAAAGTTATGGGTTCAGACTAAATGCATTAACCATCAGAATTAATGTCAAACACTTAATGATAAACCCATATGGTCAGCAGTTTATTAGACACAACCCAATCCATGATAATGTTCTTTACAAGAGATGATTGAGCAGTGAGAATAGTATCCCTGGCCATTAGGTTTAAGGAATGAGAATGGAGATGGGGGAAAGCTAACTTCATTTCATCTAAGAGAATGAGAGTTACTTGGCCTAAATCTATTCTGAAGAAAAGGAGCAGGGAGTCTACGCCATCTGGTGATGACTCATCCTCCAATACTGAATGGGACGATACTCATATCAGCATTTCTCCTGTTTCCAAGAGGAATAATTTGGACAGAGGCTTTATCGGACAGACCCCTTTAGGCACAAGTCCCAGAGATGAGGGGGGAGGAAGCATCACAAACCCAGATGGGCTGGGGGACATCCTTCAACAGATGACCAGGATTTAGTATCCAATGTTAATAACGTGCATAATATTTCCTCAGTGGTATTGGATGACCAACAAGTTGATATATTGAATAAAGGACTAAGTTTTGTCCCTGGGTTTTTTATCCAAGAACATTGTTTTGCTGAAGATGTGGTTAAATTTTGTCGAAATTTGAATTTGAAATGCTTTTTTCATGAGACTGATTGTGATGCCTCTGAGGTTAGGGAATTTCACTTCTGTGCCTCCAGGTTCAGGTCACCTATGCAACCCATTGTCCAAACATTTCAAAATGCTGTCCTCAAGGATTTACATTTGTATTTACATAAACAGGACAAGCTTAAAGATAATCTGAGCAAAAATCAGAGAATGTGTTTGGAGAAACTGATTAACAACAAAGACATTGTTGTTCTTTCAGCGGACAAGGGTGGAGCAGTGGTGGTCTAGGATCTGGGGGACTATGAAGCTGAAGCTGATCGTCAGTTATCTAACCAGAATCATTATCAGGAAATGCAGGCGGATCCCACTTTGCAATTTAAAAAGGATGTCGACAAGTTTTTGGATTTGGCTACAGAGGAGGGCATTATTAATGATGAAGTGTGTCATCAACTCAAGGTTGATTTTCCTAGCAGGCAATATATCTATTTTCTCCTAAAGATCCACAAAGACCCCACAAGGCTGCCCGGGAGACCGATCGTATCAGGCAGGGGTTCCCTTACGGAACCACTTTCTGAATTCCTTACATTATATCTAAAACCACTTTTGGCACATATAAGTTCTAGAATTCAAGATACTACACAGTTCCTATCCATTATCTCTGAGACCCAACTAGAGTCCCATTGGATTTTATGCACCTTGGATGTCACCTCCCTATATACCAGTATTCCTCATTGGGCAGGACTTTTGGCCCTGCAATATTGGTTGGATAAGGTTAATATCTATAAGCCTGGTTTTAATACCCTCTTGGTATGCATGACTGAACAGGTCCTGATTCACAATGTGTTCTTTTTTAAGGACAGATGTTTTTGGCAGACACAGGGCACTGCTATGGGAGCTTCGTTTGCCCCCATTTATGCAGACTTATTTATGGCATATGTGGAGGACCAGGTAATTTATGACATCGGTCACAATATCTATATTAACGAGATGGATATTTGGAGGCGGCATCTTGATGACTGCTGGATGGTGTGGAGAGCTAGTGAGGAATTCCTTTTTGAATTCCTTGAGTATCTAAATGGCAATATATGGGGGATTGAGTTTAAGTTGACATTTTCTAGATCTGAAATTATGTTTTTGGATGTTTTGGTAAAAAGAACGGACACCAACACTCTTGAGAGTGAGATATTTAGAAAATTTCCTCAATTCAATACCTTATTACATGCCACTAGTTTCCACCCCCAGCATGTCATCATGAACATCCCTAAGTTCCAATTCCTTCATGTCAGAAGGATTTGTTCCAGTTCCTCCACATACGACCATCACAGGAGGGATCTTATTACCAGGTTTGAAGTAGGGGTTATGTAGGGGGTGACATCATGAGGGCCAATCGTTTTGCAAATCAGCAAGATAGAACTGATTTATTATTCTATCAAAATTGGGATCATGTCAAATCTGAGTTGCTTAGATTGGTTACAACTTATGGGAGGAATACAGTTGGATTCATGAACATTATCCGTAAGTATTGGTATTTGTTAAAATCGGATAATGTCTTAGAGAAATATGTAGGGGACCGGTGTCATTACTCATTTCGGAAAGGGTGGTCTTTGGGCTCTCTTTTTAGTCACTACAAGAAGGTTTATTACAGAGATACATGTTCCATTACTCAAGCTCACCTTTTTACAGACCCTGCTTTTGGATTCTATCCATGTGGTCATTGTACCTACTGCCCTAGGGTGTTGAAATGTCGGACTTTTTCTTCACAAAATTGTCCATAAGTTTATGATATATTATGTTTTGCCAATTGCAGTACATCTTGGCTGATTTATTTGGCCCAGTGCAATTGTCAAGCTTTCTATGTTGGACAAACTTCCCATCCTTTTAAAGTTAGGATTGGGGAACATCTTAGTGATATTAAAAACAAAAAGGGGTCAAGTTCATTATATAAACACATTTCTAAACACCCTATGAGCAATTTTTGTTTTATGGTCATTGATCACATCAAGGACAGACATGTACAATCCCATGTTCTACATGATAAGCTCACTTATAAAGAGAAAATGTGGATCATCAAACTAGGGGCTCTATTTTCCCCTGGCTTGAATGATCATTTCTGAGGCATCCAATTCATATAGCTGTTGTTATATTTTTGTTGTTATATTTGGGTTTATATACTCATTATATAATTGGGACAGCTGGGTCCATTCCTCACATCTCTGTTGAAACTGTCTCCCCCCCTCATTTTGGTTTCTATAGCTTGTGTGTTGTTAACTCAAGGTTCCCTTAATTTGACATGTTAATAGCAGCAGCCTGCATTTAAAGTGGAACCTGTGTGTTGAGAGACAGCCTTACAAGACTATCTGCAAATATATAGAGCTGAGTATATTTTTCTGTATTATTCTGTATTATAGAGCTAAATTGTTGCTTAGATATCTGTTGTCTTACTATTCTGCAAATATACAGAGATCAGTATATATTTTTTTGGTTTTATAATTTGCACTCTGATTCCTCACATCTCTGTTGAAACTGTCTTCCCCACCCCCCTCATTTTGGTTTCTATAGCTTGTGTGTTGTTAACTCAAGGTTCCCTTAATTTGACCTGCTAATAGCAGCAGCCTGCATTTAAAGTGGAACCTGTGTGTTGACAGACAGCCTTACAAGACAATCTGAAAACATATAGAGCTGAGTATATGTTTCTGTATTATTCTGTATTATAGAGGTAAATTGTTGCTTAGATATCTGTTGTCTTACTGTTCTGCAAATATACAGAGATCAGTATATATTTTTTTGGTTTTATAATTTGCACTCTGATTCCTCACATCTCTGTTGAAACTGTCTTCCCCACCCCCCTCATTTTGGTTTCTATAGCTTGTGTGTTGTTAACTCAAGGTTCCCTTAATTTGACCTGTTACTAGCAGCAGCCTGCATTTAAAGTGGAACCTGTGTGTTGACAGACAGCCTTACAAGACTATCTGAAAATATATAGAGCTGACTATATGTTTCTGTATTTTTCTGTATTATAGAGCTAAATTGTTGCTTAGATATCTGTTGTCTTACTGTTCTGCAAATATACAGAGATCTGTATATATTTTTTGGTTTTATAATTTGCACTCTGATTCCTCATATCTCTGTTGAAACAGTCTTCCCCACCCCCCTCATTTTGGTTTCTATAGCTTGTGTGTTGTTAACTAAAGGTTCCCTTAATTTGACCTGTTAATAGCAGCAGCCTGCATTTAAAGTGGAACCTGTGTGTTGAGAGACAGCCTTACAAGACTATCTGCAAATATATAGAGCTGAGTATATTTTTCTGTATTATTCTGTATTATAGAGCTAAATTGTTGCTTATATATCTGTTATCTTACTGTTCTGCAAATATACAGAGATAAGTATATATTTTTTGGTTTTATAATTTGCACTCTGATTCCTCACATCGCTGTTGAAACTTTTCCCTACCCCGCCCTCCCTGTTCTTGGTTGTAGTTTAAATTTGGTGGCTTTTGCAGTGCCCTCCCCACTGTAGATTTGATCTAGGACACTCCCCCAGTCCCATCTCTTTACCGCATTCTACCTAATAAACCCTTTCTGCACTTGCTTTTAGTCCTTTTTAATTTAATTACATTTTTTCAAACTGTGTGTGGACTAATATTGCTACATACTCAAGTGTGCCAGCTTGCACTGCATGTGAATTGTTTTTACTACTATTTTTGCTACTTTTCTGAAAAAAAAAATGTAAGCCTGTTTCCTACCTTTCCTGTAATTAGTGTTCCAGATACAGATTTGCTGTATCCAGGACTATTTGTAAGCTTCTGAGCCCCCCAAGCCTTTCTGTGTTGGAGGGAAGCCTTCTAGCTTATCAGTGGGAGTGGTAAGTACGAGGTAACCTGTCTACCACATAAGGAGTGATTCTGGTCCAGAATTTGTAGTTATTGGTCGTTTGTGTGGTCTTCCATCTCTCTCAACTTTCTGATTTGAAGGCCTGCATTTGCACTTGTTTCTGTCCTGTAATTCCTGGGCCCATCTCATTTGCTCACTCAAAAAAAAAATGTACCTGTTTTTACTGTATTTGTGTTTTTTCCTGCTTTATTTTGCTTTTGCGTCATCTTAAAAGTACTCAATTGTATTTATTACTGCTTGGTGTAACTCATTCTAAGCCTTTTAGTTTAAGCTCTTGGGCTTCAGACCAGTTGTTTTACATTAAGAAGGTTTGTGGTCTGCACTGTAGTGGCAGAACAGGTAGCTTACATCCTTCTAAGTTGGGAACTGCTGATTGAGGGCTCAGTGTATGTTATTCTAAAAGTGTATTAATTCTGGTTTAAGCACTTGGGCTTCAGGCCAGTTATTTTACATTAAAAGGGTTCGTGGTCTGCACTCTTGTGGGAGGAGAGGCTGGACTCTGCCCTTTTGAGCTGGGAATTTCTGGTTAAAGGCTTATACTGACTGCATATTTAAACTGCTTCTTACTGAAATTGGTACACCTTGTTTGCTGTAGCATAGACTAGATCCAGGCCTGCTGAATCTAGCTTTGTTTGTATAACTTGAGCACTAATCCAGGCATTCTTTAAAGTATTCAATTGTATTTATTACTGCTTGGTAGTAACTTGATTAAAGTGTAGCTATCATTCTAAGTCTTTTTGATTAAGCACTTGGGCTTCAGACCAGTTGTTTTACATTAGGATGGTTTGTGGCCTGCACTGTGGTGGCAGGACAGGTAGCTTACATCCTTCTAAGTTGGGAACTGCTGATTGAGGGCTCAGTGTCTGTTATTCTAAAAGAGTATTAATTCTGGTTTAAGCACTTGGGCTTCAGGCCAGTTGTTTTACATTAAAAGGGTTCGTGGTCTGCACTCTTGTGGGAGGAGAGGCTGGACTCTGCCCTTCTGAGCTGGGAATTTCTGGTTAAAGGCTTATAGTGCCTGCATATTTGAACTGCTTCTTACTGAAATTGGTACACCTTGTTTGCTGTAGCATAGACTACATCCAGGTCTGCTGAATCTATCTTTGTTTGTATAACTTGAGCACTAATCCAGGCATTCTTTAAAGTATTCAATTGTATTTATTACTGATTGGTAGTAACTTGATTAAAGTGTAGCTATCATTCTAAGTCTTTTGGATTAAGCACTTGGGATTCAGACCAGTTGTTTTACATTAGGAAGGTTTGTGGCCTGCACTGTGGTGGCAGGACAGGTAGCTTACATCCTTCAAAGTTGGGAACTGCTGATTGAGGGCTCAGTGTCTGTTATTCTAAAAGTGTATTTTTTATTTTTTATTTATTTATTTAAGTTGCATTTAAGTTACCTGGCACTTGCTCACTAAAGCAATTATATAAGTCAGCACTAAAAAATGAAAAGCAGTACACCCTCACAAACTCCCCTTGAGTACCTTGTTCCCCATTGGCCCTTTTTTTCAATTATAAAGGAATTCCCAATACTATTCTAGCATGTCCAAAGGTCAGTTGTCAATCTCCTCTCCGGTCCAGCTGGTGAATCTGGGAATCTTGAGGCAATGTTACAACTGTCTCATGTACACAGACAACCCTCTCCTCCTCCCAACAAATTCCAACACATGTGAGAGATGCAACCATATAGCCATACTGGAGGCTAAGCTCTCTCAACTCAGTACTGGCGAAACCAGTCAGGAGTAGAAGGAAACCACATTCACTGCAATTCCAGTCTCACATAGACCTACCACGACAGCAAACCAAACACATAAACACACAAAAGCATACTCGGAGGCTCTAAATAAAAATCTGCCTAAGCAGCAGAGACCTCCAAAGCAGACATCCAAGCAACCGCTACCCCAAAACAAAACACGTGCAACACATAGCTCACAAAGCCAGTGTGCCGAACAGTCACAGCCCTTAAGGCTAAACAACACACCTGATACACTTGTAATAGGTGACTCTATCATCAGGCACACTGACGTCCTGCTCACCGGGCAGAACAAGGAGAAGATCACGGTGAGCTGCCTGTCGGGCGCTAGGATCCGCCACATAACACAAGCACTCAGGTCACTCCAAGGCAAGTACAAATATGACTCAGTCATTGTCCATGCTGGTGTGAATGACCTGAGATGTACCTCCCTGGACTACATGAAAAAAGACATAGAGGAGCTCTCTGAGCATGTAGCCCAGGATGGTATGACCCTGACCTTGAGTAGCATCTTACCCTCATCAAGAATGATGCCACAACATGAAGACAAGATGATCAATTTCAACAATTGGCTTAAGTATTGGTGTCATTCAAAGGGGATCCAATGCCTGTCAGCCTGGGATGACATGCTCGACAAGCCACGATGCTTCGCTAAGGATGGCTTGCACCTGTCACCCCTGGGCTTTCGGATATTGGCAAAGGCTCTTGCTACTGCCATAGTGGCTTATTTAGGCGAGGCTCAAAAGACAAACCCACCTCCATAGGTATCACAAGGGATAAGAAACTAAGAGTAATGCTACTCAACGCCAGAAGTCTAAACCTCAAGATACATGCACTCGAAACTCTCCTTAGCATGGAGAACATCGATATCTGTGCAGTAACAGAAACCTGGTTCAAGGCTCCTGAGAGCACCCCAGCACTACCAGGTTATACCTCATACCATGCTTTTTGGCCCCAAAACTTGGACCAAACCACAAAAGGAGGGGGGGTATCAATATTCATCAAAGATACCCACACCTCCAGGTTGGTGGCACAGCACGAAGCATCAGAGACTAACCATGTGCAACTAACAGTGGGTAAAACTGCCTTCCAGTTTATAGCCTGCTACAGACCACCCTCCCAAACCCAGGAACCCCACTCGGCCTTCCTGAGAACACTGGAAAATATGAAGGTCTCTCCAAACACCATTATATTGGGCGACGTCAACTACGCAAACATAGACTGGGAGCATTACTCTAGCTCCAACACCAAAGCCCAAAGGTTCCTAGAATTTATAAACTCAAATGCTATGGAACAACTTGTTACCACTCCCACAAGAGGGGAAAACATACTGGACCTGATCATCACCAACATGGGGACTCTATGCTCCAGACCAGAAGTGTATCCCTCACTGGTAAGATCAGATCATAAACTAATCTCACTGGATATTCACATCCTGACTCCACCCCCTGCCCTGAAAACCACAGTGAAAACATCTCTAAAGCAAATTTCACACTCCTCAAAACCGAGGTGGAATCCTTCAAAGCCCTCGGGCCTGTGGAAAATATAGCCCAGACCGCAGAATCCTTTATAAACACATTCTATGAACACCTTCAGGAATGCATGGATCATGCAATCCCAAATAAAACCAAGACCCAATCCTCCAAAGGCAGACGTCTTGTCTGTTGGACCCCAGCCATAAACAAACTATACAATAGAAGGAGGAAGCTACTACATGATAGAGCAAAATCCCAAAAAGGGAAGGCATCTCTGATCAGTATTAGCAAAAAACTACAGGCACTCATAAAATCGTCTAAGGCCAGCTTTGAGAGAAAAATTGCACAGGACACTAAGGATAATCACAAGGCTTTCTTTAGTTATGTTAGGAACCTGGGTGGGAATTCCCAGATATGCTCAGAATTAGTCCAAAATTACAAAAAATACACCGAACCCACAGACATTGCCAACATCCTAGCTGACAGGTTCAGCGCAAACTCCCCCCCCCCACCAAAAGGGCAAATATCAATTCCAGCAGAGTGCTGCCCCCCTGACATCTCAGATGCTCAGGTAAGAGCTGCCCTCTCCAAAGCAAAAAGCACAGCATCAATGGGACCAGATGGTGTCCCGGGCTGCATCCTACATGAGCTCCAAGAAGAGCTAAACTCAAACATAAAACTACTGTTCAGTCTCAGCCTTACTACAGGATATGTACCCAAAGAGTGGCGTGCAGCAACAGTGGTCCCTCTCCACAAAGGTGGTGCCTCAATGGATCCTGGAAACTATCGCCCCATAAGCCTGACTAGCTTGGTCTGCAAAGCTATGGAAAGAATCATCATGGACCTCATAAATAAAGATATTGGGGACCTACAGACACTGGATCCTACCCAGTTCAGCTTTGTTAAGGGCAGATCCTGCTTCTTAAACCTGGTTGATTTCTTTGAAACTGTCACTAAAGGCCATTGACGAGGGGAAGGTGGTCCACACAGCCTACCTGGACCTCGCAAAAGCCTTCGATACAATACCCCACTCGGGCATTATAGATAAGCTCACCAGCTTAAATATAAACCCCTATGTCACTAGATGGTTTGCAAACTGGCTCAAGGACAGAACCCACATGGTTAGAATTTCTGGAGCCATGTCAGACTCCAAACCAGTTACAAGTGGCATCCCACAAGGCTCAGTCCTGGGACCTCTCTTGTTCGGTATATATTTCTCGGAGGTACAGGCCAACACAGAAGGACTGTGGCTGACCAAGTTCGCAGATTACTGCAAACTGGGCACCATAATCGACTCTCCAGCCGACACAGGCATCCTCCAAAAGGGCCTCATAGAAACAGACAACTGGTGCCAGAGCCATGGCGTCAAGCTAAACGCCAAAAAGTGTATAGTCATCCCCTTTGGCAAAAGCAAAGTGCCCACAAATTACCACATAGGTGGTAATCCATTAAGTACAGAAGAAGTAATTAGGGACTTGGGGACCCAAGTTGATAGCAATCTCTCATTTGACAACCACGTGGCCAAAGTGGTTAGAAAAACATTTTATATAGCCCACCTAATCATGAAGGGATTCACATCTAGATCAGGGGAGGTCATCGTGCCTCTTTACTCATCCCTCATCAGGCCCATAATTGAGTACAATGCCCCTTTTGGGATGTACCTTACCAGACACCTGCAGCAACTGGAAAGTCCCCAAACGTACCTCACCAAGAGGATCAAAGGGCTTAAAATATGCCATATGCTGCCCGGTTAAAGAAACTCCAGCTCTACTCAGTGGAATACCACCTGCTCAGAGGCGATCTGTGCCTGACGTATAAAGCCATGTCCAACCCGAAATTAATGGACATGCTGCACCTCAGAAAATCCAAATCCCATCGAGCTACATGCTCGAGAGACTTGAACCTCAGCACTGAAATAAATAGGACGTGCTGGAGGGACAGATTCATAACCCAGAGGCTCCCTTCACTTTGGAATAAAATCCCAGTCCAGGTAAGGCAGAGTCCCTCATTGACTCTCTTCAAAGGGAATCTTGATGAGTGGATGGGAGACCATAGTTTTACCCCAGGTATCACTTCTGTGTCACTGTTAGACAGAGGCACAGTATACTAACCTCGAAAAATGGCATAGCAAAATTAATTTAAAATGGGTGGCGAAAGCCAAACACACTCTGGCTAGGCTTATGAATGCCCTAGGGCAGATAGCCTAGTATGAACCTATGAACCTATGAACCTATGTAACACATTTCATGTATTTTTGAACTAGTGCACTATTTTATTGATGCACTAGAGGGCGATCCATGCTTCCTATATGAAGTTTATATAAGTTGCAAGACAGGAAGTTAGTTTTTGTCTTTATTTTGTACATCATGTTTGGTTGCTGATGAAGGATTTACCGAAACCGGTACAACCATGTTGGTGTACAGTTATGTTATGTTGCTCTCTTGAATTTGGACATTAAATGAAGATTGCCTGATTCCAGGAGTTTAGTGCTGGCTTTTCTTTTTTAACTTTGGAAATCTAACTTTCCCAGGCAGACGGTAGTCTTTAGTGTAGTTCAATGGATAAGATTATATGAAGACCTGCTGGGAGAGAAAGAGTTTCCATATTCATGCCCATATCTATTATATCTATATCTATATCTATATCTATACACACACACAAACACACACACACAGTACTAATAGAGAACTAATGCTAGAAGCATGGAGTAGAAGCTATAAATGTATATGTACAGGAATAATACAGAACTAATAGGCAAATAGTGCTAGAAAGCATGTATCAGGGTCTAGCTTAGTTAGAATATGTGGTGTGGATGAAGCATCATGCATACATGACTTTAGGAATACAAAATGGCCAGGCTCAGGAGCCATATAGCTGATCCACACATTTGGAAATTTGTAGGTATTCTCAAGTGGTCATAACTCATGACATGTAACCGTCTAGGATACAACAGGAGACTTAACTTTATAGGATTGATAGGATTTATAAGAATTTCAAGTCAACTTAGTCTTATAACCACACCAGGCTTGACTGAACCCACACCCTCAGGCCACACTCTCTTTTACTAAGAGATCAGGCCAGTCAATTCTACGGTCATATGGCGCATATTTATCCAACCATCTACATTCTGTTTGAAAGATGATACTGTATCACTCTGTTTCACCTGCAGTGACTGTCTGTTTTGGAGGGAGAGAATGTTAATCATTGTGAATCTATGTCTTCATTGCACTTTATTTATCTGCAGGTTAAGATTTAGGTCCCTTGAACTGGTATTAGTGGAACAATTAGAGTTACAGAGATAAGGTTCAGAATAACTGTGTCCCTAAAGTGTGGAAGGCTAGTTATTGGGAAGGAAGGAGGTGCTTTATGAGAAAACAAAACAAGAGTGGAATCAATCTTGAATTAAAATGGAAACTAGGTCCATGTGACTTAGAATATTATTTCATCTCCTAACATAAGCATATTGCCATGTGTCATTAGCTCAGCTATACAAAAATAGAATTAGTTATTCATTATGGTCAATGTTATGATAAGAAAGCCCAAGGATGTGCTGTCAGCGGGATCTTGCAGAAACATTTATTGTTCTTACATGTCAGTTAGCTGAAACTGAATAATAATTGTTTCATTTATACTGTGTGATTTTACTATAAAAATGAGAATTCACCCTTAGCTTGGGGAGACACAGTTTTTTTTAACTTGGTATCTCATGTTCATTTTCTTAAATAAAGAGATTTCTTGCTTGGCTGAAATCTGAGTTTTTATGTCATTCCTTAACAGTCAGAGTTTATATCTCATTCCTTAAAGGCATGGATTACCCCTCAAGAGTTTATAAGGCATTCAGTACAGGAATTGCAGCCTTTCTTAATTGATCTTGATTTTCAATACTGGGATCTTTTTATCTAGGAACATCTTGGATCTATTTAGTAATTTGATATGTCTAGTGAGGTACATTACAAAAGGAGTGATCTACTTAGTTTTCTGATTACACTTGTCACATGATGATTAAAAAACAGGGAATTATCAACTCAAGCTCCCAGGTCCCTAACTACATTTTTGTTTTGTAGTAGGGTATTGTCAGTACTGTATATTGAGAGAGGGGATTGTCTACCAAAGTTTGCAATATTGCGCTTTTTTTGCAGTTAATTTGTGTCTATTTTCAGTGTACCAAGTATTTACAAGTGTGACTTTTGCTGGAGGGTATGGGTATCAGAGGGGGACTTGACAATAACTTGCAGCTTGTAGTCATTCACAAACCTAGTTAGCCAGAGGCTCCGGCTTCAGGTCCAGAGATTAGAAAATTAACAGCCAATAGTGAGGGTTCTCAATACTGAACAGTGGGGGGTACTACTGGTTACCTTCATACTTATTTATTTTTGAGGATGTCCTACAGAAATAAAACGTACATGTAAACAAATGATCCACTTATACAACACTGATGGAAATATTTAAATAAATAATCTGAAAATAAAAGGCAAAATAAGGAGATGAAAATAAAAAAAAAAAAAAACAGTACAAACACGGAGCAAAAATGAGAAAATAAAGAAGAAATGAAGCCAGAAAACAATGGTGAGGACTAATTCAAGGTTACTTGGGAAGTACTCTTATGTCAGGGACAAACACATTCGAAAGTATATTTGGTACTTGGCAGCAGTCAGACTTCATAGTGAATACAGGCTCATGGATTCCAACTTTTGGAGATGCGGAACTCACAATTCAAGTATCATACTGTGTTGCTTGAATGCCATTGTGCACAACCAAGATGACTAATAACCAAGAAATAAGCTCACATAGCGTTTAGGTGACATGGATCCTCAAACTGAAAAACAGACTCCAAATCACCCAATAATCACAGTAAACATAGTAAATATTTTAAAACTTGTAGGTTTTGTTGAACACACCAAAGGGTTGAGCACTTTCATCTGTCTACAATACAGACTTCTTCAGAACTATTAAAGACTTTCAGACAAGCATTTAAATACCTAATTGTAACAAACCACATGGCTGATTAATTCATGCTTAAAGGAATATACAGGTTATCAAAAATCAAAGATAATTAGTTTAAAATATAATCAGTCATTTGACTTAGAATCTATGAAAATATTATCTGTCTAATATACAGTTAATAAAACCTGTCTAACATGCAAAGACCACCTAAAAATCATTTAAATTTAGAATATCTCAGTATAAATATAGAATATCTCAATATAAATGTACTATAATGTAATTGTTCTATATTTTAACCAATGTATTATGGAAGTGCAATCATTCAGTCCAGGAGCATTAGAAGCATCCAATCTCAACTGCCAAAATAATTATTTTATTTATAACCAGTTCTCCCATTCACCACCCCTTTCATTTACTGGGACCACTTCCAAAATACCAAACTGAAATTTTTTATATAGAGCACAGTTCTGAGCATGTTTAAAAAGAGAACACTTTGTATTCAATTTAAAGATTTCACAGTTGTGCTCATAAATACGCTTACACAGAGCTCTTTTGGTTTTGCTAATATAAACATTTTTATATCCTGTACATATAGCCACATAGACCACACACTTACTATAACAATTTTCTGTCACCAGAGGTATTTTTGATCTGCTAGAATGACAATATCATCTGCTAATACAAAGGGACATGGTTTACATGAAGCACAGAATGGGTACCCATTGCAGACATTTGTATCTGTAAGTTTTCTCGATGTTCAAAAATACCTTTTCTGTTTTTACCCATCTTATATGCATAAGTTTTTTTCTCTCACAACTTTGAAATGATCCAGGTCTATTTCAAATAAGTTCCAGTTATTCTGTTATTTTCTTAATCTCCTTCACCAATGAGGTATACTTAATAATAGAAGAAGTGTTGAAATCATTGCACTGTTTATTAATTAAAAGAAGAGTAATTTGTCCAACTTCTGATTCTAAAAGTGGATGGAATTACACACCCCAGCTTTGAAGGATTTCATGCTTAACTTTGTTCAAAAGAACATCTGGGTAACCTCGTTCTAAAAGCCTCCCAATAATGTTGTTCACTTCAGCAGTGAACTGTAGCACATTCTAGCTGCTCAAACTAACTGATCCTTTACAACACTTTTTTTAACTCAAAGTGGGTGGCAACTAGTAAAATGTAAACAAGCGTTCGAGAAGGTTTCCTTCCCAAAGATTGAAGAGTTAAATTTAATAAGGTTAATGTTTTTTGTAATAGTGACATCTAAATAATTAGCATGGTTCTATTGGATTTGAAAGGTAAACGTAAAAAACTCTGTAATCTGGTTCAAATAATGTATGAATGACGGGATGTCAGTCTTAATTCATGTTCACAAGAAGAATAAATCATTGTTTTAGTTGTGTCTTAAACTGCCTATGTACTTTAAAGGTACTTTTGCTACTATGCATTAGATAGTGGAGCTTAAACTGCCTATGTACTTGGAATGTACATTTGTTGCTTTGCATTAGATAGTGGAGCTTTTCTCCTCGGGCCTCCACTGAAAATGGACATGTATCCAGTTGGACTAGCCCGGTTAACAAATGTAAAATAAATAATAAATAAATAAATATATTGCGTATAAGTTCCAGTTATTAATGTAGATGGAGTTTAAAATAAATTTCCTTTCCCATGCATACATAACTAAATTAGCATAAATCGGTCCACAGGCTGCACTCATTGTCACTCCTTGTATTTGTTTATAATATTCACCTTTGAAAAATATGAAATTGTTATACAGAATTACTTTCATGCATTCCACTAAAAACTTAATACACTTGTAATCATAATTAGTTACTTCTAATAAAGCAGTGTGGAGTAGTTCTAAGCCTGCTTGGTGGAGAATACTGGTAAATAAGTCTATGATATCCACTATAAAAAACATGTGTTTTGTGTATAAAGATGCTGTTTACATGTTTTGTTTATTAATTCTAGGAAGTTTTTGGGCATATGCTTCACTGGAGGTATAGGTGTCACATTTATTGAAGGGTAGTTAAAGTCATCCAAAGTAAAGGAGCTTTTGCTAATAAATACATCTTCAGAACAAGGAATAGTATATGATCAACAGGGACAAAAAGGTGCTATGGTAACACATTGTTAGTTGAAAATTAATTATATCTCGAGAGATTTGTAGTTCATGTTTTTTTCTTTAAATGCTGAAGCTATTTATTTTGCCCCTTTCTCTCCTTGTATCCATAGTAAATCAGCCTTGCTCCCATTGTTTTTCAGCCCATAAAAGTGGTGTTTTATCTACTTTGCATCTCAGGTATGTTTCTCTTTACAATCATTTCTTTATCAGTTGTACTTTTGGTTGCCTGCACTTGTAACTTATTTTCTAGTTATCTGACTGGCCTGTTTGCATCCTTTTCCTTTCCCTATCATGAACTGAGCTCTCATGGCCTCCTTAAATCCATCTCGTCAAATAAAAACTCATTTGTTTCCTATCATAGTCCTCATCTTCCAAAACATTATCAATACTTTCCTGTAGGTGTTATCATTGTTTCTGCATTGTCTACCTTTGTTTTTATTGTAATAGTCAGACAATATTATGGAGCATGCTGTAAGATATACCTAAAATGGATGGGTTCTTTGCTAAGTCAATGTCTTTTCCTGATATCAAAAGGAAATCATGTATACTGCCTTATTGTTCCTCATTTCTAGAAAATGTAAAATGAGCTACTCACCATGTAAGTATCTCTAGAGAACAGCCAAATTTGAGGTATCTACTTTATCCCTAACTCTCTAGCTAGCTGTAAATTTATTTTCTTTTCTTCTGTACAACCTGTCAGCCTTAGTGCCAATGTGTCCTTAAAAGCCCCACCAAGATATTATACAGTCCATGGTACAGTATACTTTTAAGCTGTTGACTTGGGACTATATGTTTGACAACAAGATTCATGTTTTTTTTTGAATTGGTATATGTACTACTCTGGTCCTAGCAAAGCATGATCTAGACCTAGAGAAGGAATCAAACTTTTTGTGCTTTGAAAATTATGTACAGAGGACCATGTATCATATTCTGCAATAGTTGTAGAATCCAACCTTTTCGAAAAAGCCATACACGAAGCCTTGACTCAGACTGGAATAGATTTGTTATGGTAAGTATAACAAAAGGAAAGGACTTAGACAACCATTTGGAAATAGTCTGTTTTGATACAGGTTGTCCCTTTCTTTATAAGAAATGAGCAATTGATCGAAAGATGTAAAATATTTAGTTCTGTCAACATGCTACCTGAGTTGTCTTTGAACATCTGAGGTATGGAGCATCTTTTCTGCCTCAATTTTAGGTTCAGGAAAAAAATGGGGAGATGGATAATTTGGCTTAAAGTAAACTCAGATAACACTTTAGGCATAAAAGAAGGATTAGTTCTCAAACAAAACCATGTCTCTGTGAAAAATGAGATAGGGTTGACTCACCATAAGAGCTTGCAACTTAGATTCCCTTATTGCAGAGGTCAGAGCAATCAGTAAAACTGTCTTCCAGGTTAACAACCTCAAGTCAGTCAGATTATCCGGTTCAAATGGAGCAAATGTTAGCTTCTCTAACACAAAATTAAGATATCAAGGAGGGGCCACCAGTTTACTTGGAGGCCTCAAATGCAAAACCTCTTTTAAGAGTATTTTGACAAGAAACTGCCTTGAAAGAGCAGAGTGCACAGGCAGACATGGTGAAATGGCCGATAAATGTACTTTGCTAGAAGAAAAAGAAAGTCCATAGAATAATAACTCACACAAATATTGTAAAACCAGAGAACAACTAGCCCAGAATGGGTGCTGGTTATGTTATTGGCACCAACTAGAAAACTATTTCCATTTGCTAATATATGATTTTTCAGTAGCAGGCTTTCTTGCCTTCAGTAGTAGCTGTTGCATGTCCTCAGAAAACAGGTGCCTAAAAGGAACTAAGAATTTATCATTCAGGCAGTCAACTGAAGATGATTGATATTGGGGTGTATAAAGCACCCTTGTTCTTGTGTGAGTAGATCCAGTCTGTGAAGAAGCTTGTGGTATTTACACCTGACCATTTATAAAAGAAAGGAGAACCACAGTTGCCTGGGCCAGAAGGGAGTCACCACAATGATCTTGGGGATTCCTTCTGAATCTTAATAAGTACCCTGGAAATTAGTGGAAATGATGGAAAGGCATACAGGAACATTCATGTCCAAAGAAAAGAAAAGGAATCTACCTTCCAGGTCTTCTTGCATGGGGTCCTGGAAAATAATTTTGTCAGTTGCTTATTCAAGGAGGAGGTAAAGAAGTCTACCTGAGGAACAACTTGGAAGACCCACTGGTCTAGTTTCCATTCATGAGGATCTGCCCTGGTCCTGCTCAGCTTGTCTGACCCACAGTTTTGCTCAGTTAGAATGTTGGATGCCTGTAGAGTGAGATTGTACTGTGAAGCTATATCCCAAGCTAACATGGCTAGCCTGCAAAGGGAGTATGACCTAGTTCCCCCTTGCTTGTTGTTGTACTATATCTCTGTGATATTGTCTGTAACCACTTGAAGAGGCCCCAGAGACCAATGATGGTTCAGAGAGTTGAGTGCGTTGATTAGGGCAAGCATCTCCTTGATATTTTTGTGCTTGCATCTGAAAGTCTTCCCCATGTAGATTCTTGCCAAGGGTATCATGAGAATCATTGATGTCATGAAAACAAAATCCTTAGGTATTCCCTCACAGTGACTGAAGTCCGAGTGGTAAACCTTAGAACTAGATCTATATAAAGATCTACTTTTCCCATGGAAGAAAGGATCTTTGTACCACGGTGTATAGTTGCCATTTCAGGAACACAATCCTGTGTGAGAGAGTCAAGAAAGACTTGTGAATGTTCTTTGGATTCCCAGCTTTTGTAAGAAAGAGACATTCCTGACATTTTGAAAAATATTCTACAAAGATAACCAAGCCATCTAAATATGGAAAAATGTGGCTAGTCTGTATCCTGCAATGAGCTATAATCGGATCCAGACACTTTGCAAAAACTATTGGTGCAGTGCATAGTCCAAAGAGCAAGGCAGAAAACTCATAATGTGATCCACACACACAGATCCGTATGAAACATCTGAAGTCTGGATGAATAGGAATGTGATGATAAGCATCTTTTAAGTCTAGTGTTACTTGAAACCTGAAAGAGGGAGAAGAGATAATAAGCTGTGAAATGACATTATTTTGAATTTAGTCACTGTCAAAAACAGATCTAAACTGTCTAGAAAGAAAGATCCAGAACTGGTCTTCAAGCATTTTCTTTCTTTGGCACTAAGAACATCCTTGAATAAAACCCCTTCCCCACATGGGAAGGAGCAACTCGTTCTAAAAGTCCATGGAACAGCATGTGATAAAGAACAGGTAGAAACTAAAGAGTCTGAAGGGAAGATGAGAAGTGACCCCCTATAAAGGAAGAATTTCCTCCTACTGAGGTCTGTAACCCTGATGAATGATTGCCACAACCCACTGGTCTGAAACAATCTGCTGCCAAAGATAAAATGGAGATTCAGACTTTCTGAAAGATAAAGGGAGCCAGGGTGGGAGGGGGTCACAAGGTCTCTTGAATAGTCATTCAGACTTGTTGGACTGTCCATGGTTTTTGGGAGGTTTGAGATTGCTTTTTGGATCCCCCTTGCCATTTTTTCTTAAATGTCTGTTTACTTGAATTCCATTAAGACTATATATTATGTTTTTTGCTAAAGCTGAATGAGAAGAAAAGAAAATCCATTGGAAAAGGACGGCTGATCACCTCTGCCACTGTGAGGACAAACACTAAATCTCTGTCCAAGGGAGAATTTAAAATATAATTTTTACATCATCTGCGAGTTTCTGATAATACAGCCAAATAAATTTCCTTAAAACAGTACCAGTGGCCATATCCCTGGAAAAAAGTATTGACAGACTCATACATCTCTCAAACAATGAGTACTGACCTCTACAGTAGAAGAAATTAAGTTATTTAAAGCGGATTTATTTTCGCAAAAAAGAAACTGTAGATAAAACATTCCTCATACTTTCACAAATTGTCAGAGCAAATGTTAATATGTGAGCCTCATAATTTAAAATTGCAGAAGTATGCATTGTATCCCATACCTGAAATTTATGTTCCCATCCTTATTAGAACTAGTCGGGTTAGAATTTACTTAGTGCTTAGCAGCTTTAGAGTTTTAGAGTCATCTAAGGCTGAAGATGCTGATTCAGGTTTGGGAATAGTGTTTAAAAATTCAAAAGACGGGAGAACTTTATACGTCCTATCTGCCCTTTTAGGACAAGCAGTAAAACACACATGCTCTAAAGCAGTCAGAACAGGAAGAATGGATGTAGGTTTTGGAAAATCCTTCTGTAGCAACAACTTCAGAGTTCTCTCACTGAAAACAGTAGGACATTCTAGCAATAGTGTCAGAGAAAGAAAACTCCCCCACAGGGAGAATCAGAAACTAAGCTCTTCTCTGAGTCTTAATCAGGAATCTGAGGACAAATTCCTGACTCCATCCCTGCAGCTCCCTGTTCAGATTCAAAATCTTGAATTTCTTCAGGAAAAGTAGAAGCCCTCCTTAATTTACCAGTAACTACTTTACAAGAAGGATCAATAACCTAAATTAAACCTTCAGCCAGACCCAGTAAACTACTCATACCCAAAGAAATTTGTGGAGAAGTTGAAAGATGCTTGGCTTTCTGTTTCTTTTTGACAGGAAAATGGGGCCAACCATGTTACTAATGGCAACCACTGCTTCCCCAGGGATGGACACAGCATTCTGATACAACAGGTAAACCTTGCCTGTTCTCTCTCCCAGGACCAACAAGAATGGCTCTCCCTTGCCCACTTAGGGTATTCCAGAAGCTGCAGAAGATATTGCTAACCCCTGGTCCATACCAGCTGTAGGTGCTACACCATAGGGATTTAGGGTAAAAGATGATCAGTCTGAGGTACAGCAAAGACGAAAAATGGTGACTGGTTTCCATGAAAGACAAGGAGCAAGTGCTGGAAAAACTACCAGTCCATAAAACTTACTTGTTTGACAGAAAATTATCACAGTAAAAAGCATTTTTAAAACACTAAGGCAGCCTCACAACTAAAAAAATAAACATACTTTCTCTACAGAAAATATTTTTTCAGTTAGCTTACACTACTATTAAACTGACAGAAAAAACGAGTGCTCCACTTAAAACATTGCAGTCTTGAGACAGTCCATTAAAACACAACACTCCTAACTTTAAAATAACTGAAGAGGAAAGGAATAAAACCATAATAAATTTATGAAAATGGAAGTTGTTTTACCCAGTAAAGAAATCAGAAGCCAACAGTCAATCCTCAAATCCCTCGGAAGAGCTTATTGTTCAGTGTCAGTAAAACTCTGAAGGGATTCATGCCCAAACTTGTCTTTTAGTCAGCTTAGCTTGAACTGCCTGACAGTTTGGGTGCATGGAAGGTGCTCTAAAGCTTTGGAAGCTGGCCGTCTGTTATATTCTTGGTAGGATATAACCTATATAGCTAATGCTACTGCAGCAGTAATGAATATGAAGAACATCAGTGAAATAAAGTACATCACAAAGCATCAAGATTGCTGGCAAAAGAAACCTTTACTTCCTTACTTCAAAAAACAATGCATGAAGTATTTATGCTGTTCCATGAAAAGGCATGTAGCAATGTTTTTTCAAGTAAAAGAAAAGCATGTTTAGGTTTGTCCACCACAATTAATGTGTAAATGCTTTGGTGAAGGGATGGCTAGCAAGAGATAAAGAATTTAAATCCTTTAAGGCAAGGATGCCCAATGAGTAAGTTGTTTCTTGTTGAGTTATGAATGATTTGGTAAAACACATGAAATAAGTTTTAGAAATTCAAGATGGGAAATAAGTGAAAGCATAATAATTCTTATCCATCCATCCATGACCCATTTTTCTCAATTTACACATGGGATCAGGGTGTCACATTAAAAGTGACAAATCATCTTGAACCAGGTTTGGCAAATCCTTATTTATGGTAGCAATTTTTATCCTAATTATAGATAATAAATGATGAATACAAAGAATTATTAAAATAATGAGCGGTATACTGGAGGTAGTTTACAAATGCATAGAGAAAAAAGTAAGGTAATAATGGATAACGTGAAATGGGGGGTTAGTTTTAAGAAACAGATGTTTTCCCCATTAAGTACGGCATTTGGAAGAAAAAGTGCCAGGAATGAATGAGGAAGAATACATTTCATAATTAAATAAATTATTACTTTGCACAAGATATTTATCATTTTTTTTCATTTATTATAAATGTTATTTTCAATTTATTGTGCATCCAAGTTGAATCTATTTCAAAGGGGTAACATTTAGAATAATAAAGACAAGAGGGGATTGGATTTGTTAATTCATTTGGCATTTTTACAATGCTTGCACATACATAATTTAATGTACAAATTGCATAGACAGAAAGAGACTCTGATAGGAAAGCTAATGTGGAAAAATATTAATATATTTGGGAAAGTATAAACAAGTAAAAAGAAAAAGATGCAGACAAAAATGAAATGCAATAATTAACAAAAAGTAACTTGAAAATCATTAGGCAAATTACAGATTAAAATATTATGTTTAATCATTATTTTGAGGATGGGTGCTAGAGATAGATGCGAGAACAAAGAAACCTGTATGAAGAATGCAAAGACACTTGCAAAGAAAATTTTCATTTGGGAGATTTCATGTGCTGGTTATCAGTGAACAAATTACCTGTTAAAGGTCAAATGAAGTATAAGAGAATTGGCAAGAGAGAATAGTAATGCAGCAGAATATACAGCAGAAGAAAAACTGAACATGTGTTTATACAATGTAATAAGATAAGTAGATTTTGGATTAGAATTACAAAAGTTTTTAATGTAAAAGTTTTGGAAAGTATTAATATGAAAATGATATGCAGATTATAAAAAGAATATGGTAAATGTTTAAAATGAATGATAAGATATTGATAATGTGTTTAATTTGTATGGACACAAAGGTTTAATTATGTGTTGTATAATAAGATTTGGAAATTGAATGAAGTGATAAAAGATAACTTTTCTTTATGATTTGTTTTCCAAACAGGGCAAGCAGACATGCTATATCAACCTACATAAAAACATCAAAACAACCCAAACCTTTTTTGATCATAACTAAATAAACTACTACAGCCTGGCAAGACCACGACTCACTCTCCAAAATCAGACAAGACAACAGACTCTATCCCCACACAGTTTAATTCCTACTTTATACAATGAATAGTCTCTCTGTTAGACACTAATACATCTACCCCACTATTTCTGTCCAACCAAAACCACCACAGGTCTTCAATTTAGTCCAGTACTCACCTCAGTCATAATGAAGTTGCTCCTTAAATTAAAACCTACTTCTGTAGCTATAGACCAACTACCACCAGGCTACCTAAAAATGGCCACAGAAGTCATAGCCTTCCCAGTGTCCATACTAATTTATAGGTCCATAGCAGAAAGGTAAGTCCCATCAATGTGGAAAAAATCTTACCTCGTACCACTACACAAAGGCAGCATATCTACAGAGTTTAATAACCACAGACCAATAGTGGATTTCTCCCTCTCTCTAAAATATTAGAGAAATGCATCCACATGCAGCTGATGCAATACCTAACCTCAAATAACCTGCTGTCAGAAACACAACATGGCTTTAGACACCAGCACAGCACCACTACTGCTTTACTACATTTTACCAGTATAATAACCAGCGTACAAACTATGGTCTGCTTGTGGCCACCATGTTCTTAGACTTGTCAAAGGCATTTGATACTGTCTCACACCAACAACTGCTCATTCAACTCCCTTCAGTAGGACTTTCAAAATACTCCATGTCATGGTTTCTTGGTTACCTAAGCGGAAGGTAACAAGCTGTTAAATGGCAACTAACCTACTCACCCTTTCAACCAGTTACTACAGGTGTCCCTCAGGGTTCTATCCTGGGTCCTCCCCTATTTAATGTATTTATTAGTAATCTCCACATCTCCACTCACCATGCTAGTTTAGTTTAGTATGCAGATGACTCAATGTTAATATGTTCAGCCTCAACAATAAATAAGCTCCAAGACATTACCCAAAAATATTTCTCCTATGTAGAAACCTGACTAAAAGAATCAAACCTCTTACTCAACCCCAAGAAAACTAAGTTAATGCTTTTTACTTCAAAAAGTTGCCAAAATCAAAAGCAATCTTTTACCATAAAGTCAGCAAATAATACTGTCATTTAAACGGTAACTCACAGTAATCGTTTAGGCATTATAACAGATGCCAGTCTCAAGTATGACTGGCATATACTGCATACCATTAAATATACAAACCAGAAACTAGGCTGCCTTTATAGGATCAATGAATTCCTAACAGATACTGCAAGAAAAACTCTAGCCACCACCTTCTTATTGCCAACGGTCTTATATACCGCTCCTATCCCAACAAACTTAAACAATACTCAAAGAAAGAAACTTGCCTTCTGCTACAATAAAATAGCTAAATTTGCTACCAGTCTCCCTTACAGGACCCACCATTGTCATAGCTTAAAGAAATTAAATTAGCTTGAACTACATAACTACCTAACATATTCATAACTAACTACAGCACACAAACTCATTCATCATCCAGAAAAATGCCCTGCACTACAAAACTTATAACTGCCCTCGTGACCAGTATATTCCGAATATGTTTCTGAACTCTGGAACAGTATCCCCACACAAATAAAACTCTATGACAAACTCAACAGTTTTAAACCATTGCTTATAAAACATCTTAATCAATCCTGGTCCTGCACATGCTCATCACCAGGTTAAGACTTTGTGCTCACTGTACAATACTCCCCTGAAACAAAATACTCTCATCCTCTCACTGAAATGAAAAAAAACTATTTTTATATATAACTGCTGCCTTTACGATCCACTAAGTTGCACATGGGATTTCTTTTTAGTAACTTCTATCTCTGTAAAATCTTATACTGTATAAATGTAATCACTATGGGTATAAATGTAAATAGAAATGTAACTACTCTGTGTTTAACTGGAACTAGGTATAATGCGATTTAAACAAATGGAGCTTGTTTCCTTGGACCTCTGCTGAAAATGGATATTTCCTAGCTGGACTTTACCTGTAAACAAAGACAAATAAATAAATAAACAAATAATTAAATAAATATTGTGAGCTTAACAAGTCTATTTTATTGCAAATATTTAGATCTGTAAATAAAGTGCACAGGTATGTGAGATATAGTAAAGTACTCCTAAAGACCTGAGCTACCACCAACTCAGCTTTGTAGGACCTTGGTTTACTAGCTCATCTGAAGGATGGCATGTGAGGTGTATGGCGTGCACGCACACACACACACACACACACACACACACACACACACACACACACACACACACACACACACACACACACACACACACACACACACACACTCTCAGCCACTTATGCTGTACCACAGAGTCAGTAGCTGAAAACTAACCCAAACATTCAGTCTGGTAATAGAACCTACTGTATAACTATCCGATCTTCCGGTATCAATGGCTGATATTATACTTATTCAACTAATGGCACTGTGCCTGTTTGACAGCAATGAATACAGGATGGCTATTTCATTACAATGCATGAGCCCAGTTGTCAAAAAAAAAGTAATAACAGTAGGATTTTGCAGATATAGGCAAAATAACTGCAGTCAAATTTTACAAAATGCATGTATGTATTTTTGTAGATGGCACTATCCTTTTACACGGAGTCAGGTTCTCCTTTGTTTACCATAACTCCTCCCCATACATCAGCATTAGTTGTAAACTGAAATAAAGTGCTGTTGACCGAGATCCTACTGGAATGAATGATTCAACAAACAAATTCCTTGAAAGGCTATATTCTGGATGCATATGGCATGTGGATTGAGAAGGATGTTATGTTATGATGTCATGATTTCTTCAGCCCTGTGTGGAAATAGTTCCAGATGACAATAATGGCATTACCTGATATAAAAGTGCAAAGGTCAAGGTGCATAAATGACCCAGCAACTGAGAAACATCGAATGGATGCACTGCCAGGTATTAGGAAAAAGCCAAGGAAAACATTAGAAGAGTCAGAAGTAAACAAGCTGAGCAGTATAACTATTAGGGACTCTGTAATGAGGAACACTGATATTTTTATATTGACAACTGTAAACACTCAAAACAGGATTAGCCATTTTGTCCAAAATGAAGTATCTTTGTCATTTCCATAAAATTAGGTGGCCGGAGAAGGCAATCTTCTACCCTTAGTAAGAGTTGGAGGCTTTCCTCAAAATAATAACAGCTCTTTGATATTTTTCATGTACATAAACTGGTCTTTTTCATAATGTACTATATAAAAAGTACACCAACGAATCTGACCCTAGCAACTTGTCTGGGCAAGATATTTCTGAAGAAAGTCATAATATTACATCATGGTATAATGTCTGATAAAGAAAAATTCCACAAGAAAAATGGGAATAACAGAATATCTATTTTCTGTGAAACAGTTAAATGTGAGAAGAGACATTTTGGAGTTTCCACCTCAGAACGTGAATGTTGTACATTAATATTACAACACGGGGCTGTGCATCTTTCCAAGTAGGAGCTTTTTCTTACAGAGCATTTTGATATTTGAAGTTAAACCACAAGATATTTCTGCATTTAATTCTGTCTAGTCTATGGAATGTTTGATATGAGCTTTTTATTAGAAAAATGATGGGATTATTTCTGAAGGTGGGTTAGTGTCATCACTGGAATCTTTTACAGCAATACTTGATGCAAGACCATTATTTCAAAATGTCATTTTGGCATTTTAAATTAGGGTAATTCTGTCATTATACGTATATTACCAGCTTAACAAAAGATGATTATAGTTGGACCGATGATAATGCTGAACAAATTCGGAATGTAAGGAAGAGAGGCGCTATTTAAATTGAAATCATAAGTAATACACAACTGCATCTTTTTAATGCAATGCTTATTGAAATAGACAAGTGCATTCTGTACTTTGCAAAAAATATGTTTAATCTGTGAGCTGCTGGACATTTTAGTACAGAATCCAGAATACATAATATGAAAGAAGTTCAGAGGAAAGAGAAGAAAGAGGTACAGTGTAACAACCTGATGACATGCAATTTTTGCTTAGAGGGGAGGTTTTATTTTCATTGTACAAAGATAACTGACTGGCACAGTACAAAACCAACTCAGCAACAAATAGTCAAAGACACTGCTATAAAGATATGGATTTTTATTAAAAAGTTAGCCCTTTCATTCCTTTCACAAAGAACTTCATCAGACAACTATTGATCCTCACATGTTTAACATAATAACATATTTAAAGTAATAACACATATCTATAAAAACTCACAAACAGAATTCTGAATAAACAACTCACCTCATTCTGTTGCATTTATACCAAAACAATACAATATGTTGAATAGGCTAGCAAGTATAAGCATGCACAAAGTTGAATAAAGTGGATAAGAAAATCAAAAAGTAGTTGGAAGAAAACAAAACATAAAAGGGTAGGGCAACTACAGGGAAGAACACAGAATAGAGCTAGTGGGTTATTAAGGAAATCCAGACAGTTGGTAATGCTAAAAGAAAGATGTTTAAATGATAGGTTAAGTCATAACTGGGCAAACAATATGCACCAGAAACAGTATGCATTTCAGAAAGCAGACACTGTTGTCACCAAGAAGGAATGAAATAACATATAAAATAGATACAATAAAAGTTCAGTGGAGAAAAAAAAAAGCTGGGGAAAATTACTCATGAGAAACTTGGTCACTGCATAATTTACATTATTGAATGATAGATACATAAAATCATGGCAGAAGAGTATTTTGTTGTGATCCACATCAAAAAGGGAAATTAGACACCATCTTTATTCATGAAATAGGTCATAACCAGTGGTTACTTTTTAATTAGCAATATATTCTTTTTTGGGCTGGTGGTATGGGAAATGTTGAAGGGTTTGATATGTTGTAAATAATGATATGGTGATTAAGATTCAAGAAATATAAGTGATGTTAATAAAAAAGGGGAACCTTTTTAGAAAAAATAGTGTGTTTTGGAAAGGAATAAGTCAAAGAGTGTTAAGCAATTTGATATATGAAGATCTTTGTATTGTACTTGTAAGAAATTAGTAGGATAACAATTGAATGTGTGATATGGTGAGTATGGGAGAGAATAAATCAATTGTAATACATGCGCCACTCAGATTATGCTCCAAGATGGAGAGAAAAATAACCTTACTAGATAGAGCCAGGTTTATATGTAATCTGACCTAGTTATAACAAAGATGGTTATGATCAGGTCTCTGATCATAATCATGTTATGTGTCTGAGACATGGGTGCTAAGAAATTCACCTGAATCTATCACCCATGTTGAAAACAAATAATAATGGGTTATGATCAGGGAGATCTGATCATAACTCTTTGTAGTAAAAGATAAAAGAGAACAGATTTTGGTGGTCTGGGCACATGTATAGAAAAGCAGAAAACAATCTGGTGAAGAAGATTTGGAAAGGGCAAGAAGAAATTAAGAGGAAAAGAGGACATCCAGCAAAGAGGTGGATGGATTGTGTGAAAGAACATCCGCAACAGTCAGTAGTGAATGTCAAAGAAGGCAGGGGTGTGGCATTGAATCGAGAGAGAGAAATGGCAACAGTTAACACGATTCCCCGACCCTATGTAGAAAATGAGAAAAAAGGGGCAGATGATGATGATTACAAAGTGAACATAGGAGAAAATATATTCAGGGACTGAGGGAGCATCCCTTTCCATTATACCCAAATGTTTCAGTGTTTTAATGGGTGTGTAGCAATTGTTACATACCTCTGAAAATGTTGATATGATCAGGACTTACACTACAGTTGCACATAAGAGGTTTATCTTTTTTCTAATTCTGGAGCATAATCATGGTACTGATATATCTGAACCTTCTTCTTGTAACAAAGTAAACTGTGCTGCCACACAGATGGCAGTCACCATTAACATTATCAGAAATCATCAGCTTTGAAACTGCAACATACCTCACACTGTCAGAGCAATTACAGACAGAAGCAAATTGCACCTCTTCTCAAACAAAAGGCTTAAATGCTGTTAGGGCCTCACTTTTTTCATTTTTTGAACTGGTAGTACTCTGTGCAGCTAAAACTGCCCATGGATTGAAAAAGAAGTGTATCTACTCTTAGAATGAATTTCTTCAATCATTTTTCTTTCAAGTACGCAGCAACATGGAACTATAACTTTTTCTTTTTTTTCCAAAATGTTTTTATTCATTTTATAATACAATAACTTAACAGTATAGCAACAAGAAAAAACAAATGACATACAATGTCCATAACAACTAAAAAAAACAATATACATAGGACAACACTTAATATTGCTCTAAGAGATTAGACAATTTTGTCCAAGCAATTAAATGATGGGTTATATTGCTAGTCGTTATTTTTATAGTACAGTAGCAATCTCATTCTTACAAATATATTTCACAAGATGAATAAACTCATCTTTAAAGACAGGAGTAGATTGGGATTTCCAATTTTTAGTAACAATTTTACTTGCTATAGAGAGGATAGACTGTAGTAAAAATGTTTGTTTTTTAGAAATGACTTCGGCAACAAGAACATTAAAAAGGATAAAGGAGTCAGAAAATATACAGTTGTCATTTCATTAACTGTAAGTTTTTCTAATGGTGTTATACACACTGTGATTTATTTTTAGAAGTGAAACCAGGTCCTTTCATTTTGCACAATATTCCAGTTAAAGGGAGTACCATGTAGGGATGTCTTCTTTCCGTATTACTATTTGTCTTAGCAGTACAACTTTTAGCTACTACTCTAAGTTGGTTTGGGGAATAGAGGGGGATAATCATGTCAGGAAAAATATTATGTTCAATGAATCTATATGTTAGTTATATTTTAATAACAGTTCCCGATCCTCCTTGATACTTGCCTCAAGTTATGGAATTATTTAACAATTTCACAAGTATAGCTGGATGGGCCATGCACTACATAAAATGGCAGCCTCCAGTGCTGGCATCTATATCAAGAGATGGATTCTGCTATGAAACATTTAGGAATGTGCAATTCTTCACATACAAACCTACAGTGCTATTCATGAACATGAACCTCAGTTGCAATAGAGCTGCTATATAGTAAAACCCACATATCATTCTCAGCTCAGATCATATAACGGGTCTATATTATAAGATCGATGGTTGAAAACATCGAACAACATATGATCAACATTTTTTTTAATTTTTTTTTTATTTAACATTTGTTGACCAGGAAAGTCCGACTAGGTTCCACATATCCTTCAAACGTCGACCTTATAAAAAGACAAAAAAAAATAAAAAGTACCCTAAAGGGCTTAAGCAGGGGGGCAAGCCCCCCTGCACCCCCCCCACATGGGGGTTGCACCCACCACAGCCCCTGCTACTTAAATATACCAACTCTAAGACCACACTACACTGCAGTAAATGGAAATCTCCCCTTACGAAGATTTCCATTTACATGCTCGAGATTCTGAGCATTTGATACTCTCATGCCGACAATGACAGACTCGACATTGTCAGCTTTTGAGAATATAATATAGACCCCATATAACTATATCAGATTTCTAGGAATGGAGACATAGTCTGCTGCATGTCTAGAAACCTCTAATGCAGAAATTATACAAAAGACTGTCTGAACCTGGTACTTTGATTTGCAAATCATGTGACTCATGGTGTACAGAACAGTGGAAGTGCCCAGTGTTACATAGGTAATGTTCCATAGGTATAACCACATAGCGACCGCAAAGAAAACAGTTTCTGTAAGCCCAATGGGGCAGGAAATGTCATGTTCTGTTTAGCATAACATCACTGAGCAGTAATGCAATGCTTTCAACTTATCATTACACTTGGATAATATAAGAAGGGAAGGAGATGCAGAAATGCATCTAATAACCTGGCATCATACATAGAAACATGTTGGCACTCCCCAGTTCTGTCCCCCCCTTGATAGTGACAACCCCAATATCTCCCTAATGGGGAGCTCATCTACCAGCAGATCACTGTATTTTCATATCACACAAATGACCATTACTCTACAGCCATGGTCAGAGAGGCTGAAATGTTAAAGAATCACCCCTAATCTTGGTACAAGAGTTGCAACAGATAGCAGATTGAGACACTAGTCCTTAATGATTTAGTTTTCTTGCTTTCAATGGCAGATTTTCTTTGGAAAAGAGCTGCTATTAGATATGACATGTTAAGTAAGAGGGCTGCATTAATGCTGTTTAAATTTAATTTGCTTTGCTATTCTGCTAAATAGATAGGGATTTGTAGCCCTCAAATATTTTGTTTATACATCTCCAGTGGTTTAGTATTTGTTTTCTGTTATTTGCAATTTATTAATTTATTTATTTTACATTTCTTTATTGAGATGGTCCAACTGGGTGCAAGCCCGTTTTCAGCAGATGCCAGGGGAGAAAAGCTCATTAGTGCAATTACAAAGTTTGATCATCACAAGCAAAAATCAGAAAGTTACAAGCAAGTTTCAAAAATCATATAAGCAAGAGAGTGGGAACATATATAGTTAGTAAATATACAGTTTTGGTGGTCTAAGTATAGTGTTATTGTTGACATAGTAGTAGTTATACATACATAAAAGTACTATCTGTGATCTAATATCAGGTTTTGATCAGAAATTATAGATTCCTAGTGGGTAGATTAGTAGGTTAGGTTAGAGGTAGCACAAGATGAACAAGAAAGAAGAGGATGCAAAGAGAAGTGGGAGGTAGGTAGAGAGGCAGCTATACTGCAGATAGAGTGGGACAGAGGAGGAGGTAGTCTGCAGGTACAAGGGAAGTGAATGGAGCAGGTGTAATATGTAAACAAGTTCTAAGGGGGATGACTAGTGCAAGGAAAAGAGAGAAGGGGCTTGGCAGAATTATCTGGAGCTGATACAAGACCAGATCCAGTTGTTTTTGAGGTAATCTTTTTTAGGAGTTTTTTAATTGCAGTGGGCTGGTAGTGTCTACAACAGGTTGTGGAATAGTATTCCAGACCTTAGAAATATAGTTGCAATAGAGGGAGTCTCCAGCTTTATTGCTGCTTTTGGAAACATCAGGTATTGTTTTATGAGAAGATTGGAGTAGCTAAGTTGTAGAATAAGGTTGACGCATCTGTTGGAGGGTGCGGGCTCTTTCAGGTTGGTGTACTATTTTGTGGGCAGAGATGAGTTGGGTGTAGGTTAAGTGTTGGAGAAGTTTTAACCATTTTAGTTGTAGGGCAGGACAGTGGTGGGACCTATGTGGGGAATTAGTAGTGAAATTAGCTATTTTATTGTAGCAGGAGTCAATTTTAATTAGGTCAGTTTTGCTTAGGTTAGTGAAGATGAGTGAGGCAGAGAGTAGTGTGGACAGGAGATGAGTTCTAGATATGTCTTGCCTGGTGTGGTTAGTGAGGAAAGGCTTGATTCGATACAGAAACCCTAGTTTAATGTAAGTCTTCTTAATGGGCTGTGCTAGGTCTAAGTCAATTTTCACTTTATTGTCAATTATAACACCTAGTAATTTTGTTTGGGAAATGGCTGATGTAGTAGTGTTGTTGGAGGAGTGCATTTGAAATGTGGTTGGGGGACTGGGTACTTTGGTGGGGTGAAAGAGCATCACGTGGATGGGTTCAGTATAAGACTTGCTTCAGCTAGCCAGGTTTCCACTTCAGAGAAGGACTGTTTTGTAGTGATTTTTAATTGCTTTATAGAAGATGCAATACAGATAAGGGATGAGGCATCTGCGTATTGGATGAATGAAGCAAGAGGGCTAGTTTGTGTAGCTGGTTAGTGAAAATGGTAAAGAGTGGGGGACCTAGTATAGAACCTTGGGGAATGTCTATGTTGACTGGAAGTAGAGCAGAGAGCTCCTGTTGCCATTTGAACTAGGATATCTTCCAGTTTAGGGGATGTAGTGCTCTAGGATAGAGTGATTAATGAGGATTGAGACAAGGAAGGCAATGGCGTCTGCAGCTATCGTTAGTAATTCTGTAGGAAGGTTGTCTGCTACTAGGTTGGTGGGTTTGAGCTTACTGAGTAGTTTTTTATGGTACGGATTAGAACAAATTTAAAGGAGAAGGTATCTGCAGGCTTCATTATTAGTGGTTGGTATAGTTGGTGGGTATTTTGGTGAAAGTTGATAAGAGGATGAGTTGAGTTTGTGAAGAAGGTATTGAATTCTGAGGCTATGCTGCTGTCAGCTATCAGAGCTGTTGAAGGATTGAGGTTAAGGCATTTCCTTTTTGAAAGAGTTTTTATGTTGGATGAAAATGTTTTAGGATTTTTGTAGTTAAGCTGTTGGCAACAGTATAGTAAGTTTTTTTGTCAGATTTTATTTGGGACTTGGGTTTGTTTCTAAGTTGTTTGTAGAGCTGTAGGTTTTCTTGGTTTTTGTTGATTTTCTAGCATAAGCAGGCTTTGTCCCTTTGTTTAAGCAGATTTTGGTGTAATTTGTTTGCCATAGTATATAGTGATTTTTTAGTCGAGCAGATCTACAGAGGGAGAAGCTATTTAGGATGTTGAGAAAGGTGGTATTAAAGTACTATACAGCAGCATCTAGGTGAAGAGTTTTGAGGGGTGCCCAATTACATTGTTATAAAAGGGAAAGGAATGTTTGGATATTAAATTTCTTCTTATTATGGCTTAGCCGAAGCATGATTGCCTGGCTGAGCTAAGGTTGTATCTTAGTAGATAAGTGGGGAGTTGATCACTGATACTATTGGAGAGACAGCCATCTTGGAAGGCTGCTGATGGTTTGGTAGTAAGGGTCCAGTCTAGAATAGAATGTCTATTGCAGGTTTTGTCTATTCTGGTTGCTTCTTGTATGAGGTGGAAGAAACCAGGTAGGTTTATAAATGTGGTGGGATTGTCAGACTTATAAGTGGACCAATTAGTATTGAGGTCACCCATTATGATGGCTTCTTTTGGAAAGTTTGGAATGTCCCATGAAGAATGTCTTCAACTGTGTTAGTGTTGTTACCTTTTGGGATATAGATGGCAATATTTATTAAATGTTTGCTATTGTTGATTTTTAATTTGGTGAGTAGAATTTCAACATTAGCAAATGTGGGTATGTTTATGCTGATGAGTTCTAGCTCTAAATTTTGTTTAAACATCATGGCTACTCTTTCCTCATATTTGTTCAGATGATCATGTCTGATTAGGTTGTAACCTGGTGGAAGGATTTTGTTATCTTTAAATTTTGGTTTAAGCCAGGTTTCTGTCAGAATGATTATATCATGGGAGTATGGAGTTCATGTACTTTATTGACTGTACTCCTTAGATTAAGTAAGAGGAGAGTGTGTCCCTGGGGAGGGGGTGGATGGTAGAGCAGTGTTGTGGGGTATGAGTGGTGGCTAGTTTTTTATTATGTTTAGGAGCAGGGTTATGGTGTATATCACCATTGAGTTGTAGTTTTGATAATATGTTTATGACTGTTTTCATGAATTTGGTTAGCAGTTTGTTGTGATGAAGGATTGTTTGAGGTTTTGAGTGAATTTGGTAGTATTTAAGTGGAAAGTAGCTTATGTAAATAATGTTATAGAGATTAGATGCAATGTTGGTGTTGTTCTGAGGTGTTTGGTGGTGCTGGTTATTTTTAATGGTGGTGAAAGGGTTAAAGTTGTGCAGTGAGGTGTAGAAAGATGTTAGATGGTAGGTACGAATTTGCAGGATGAGGCTTGTTGATTGGAGGGATAGAATTTTTAGTGTAATAATTTAGGGAGAAGTGGACATTGTGTAGTGAGACAGTGGAGAGATGTGAAGTGTGAAGTATGAAAGAGTGCTGGAAAAAAGGAATTATTTAAGGGATGGTTTCTCAGATAGGTGGTTATAAGTTGGAAATGACAGAGGGAGGAGATGGGGCTGTAATATTAGTGATGAGGGCTTTTAGGTTGGAAGGGGGGGTGATAAAAGAAAGACAGAGGCAGGAGGGGGATGGACTAGATACTTAGGGATAGGGGTATTGTGACTGTTGTATATGTGTGGGAGATGGCAGTTTGTTAGAGGGATGTGAGGGTGTGGTTGATTTAGATTGGCTAGGGATTAGTATAGGGTGTGGTTAACTGTAGTTAAATTTAGCAGTGGGGAGGTTGGGATTTGGGGGCAGGGTAGGGGACTGGTTTAAGCCCGAGCATAGGAAGGGTTAACAGAGCGGATTGAGCTAGGTCACCGAGGTAGACTGTGGGGAAAAAAATCTATCAAGCAATTTTGACCCTGGAACAATGATGAGCAGTTTTTAGAAGTGACCGGGTGGCAATACGGTTCTTAGAAATGTAGTTGCACTGCTACGCCTATGTATATTACTAGAGATTGACTGCAGCAGAGGTGCATGCAGGCATAGCAGAAGAGGGCTTGATAGAGCAGGACCTTAATGGTTCGGTGCTGTGCCTGTAGCTGATAATACAGAAGACTGTCTATACAACAAGTCTTGTTACATACAATGGCTTAGAAGTTGGGTTGTTTAGTTTTTTTGCTACACCATAGTTGAGCAGTTGAGGAGGGATGTATTGGGCTGGATGAGGTGGATACCACACTTCCAGGTTAAAATAAGCCATTGCTTACAGCCTAGGGAAGAAAGAGCAAAGTTCTGATATGAGTGATGAAGAAAAAGAAAGGTTTTAGGTAGGAGGAGAGTTTGTAGTAGAGCACAATAAAAACACTCTTATTGCAATGCAGTATACAAAATGTAATTAAACAAATCACAGAGTGTTCTGTCTGGTCTGAGCAGTAATTAATTGTGTGCTAATGGGAGACAGGAATTAAAGAAACCATATAACACAACTTTAGTATACTTATTTGATAATCTGTTCAAAGTCCTGGCATTAAAACAAACATTTAACTGATATAGTACTTTCTCTAATGGAAAACTCCACTATGAGCAGACATACAGCATTAGTATATTGTGTTAAACTGATTGAAAATATTTACTGAGCAGGTGCTATCATAACAAGCTAGTGAGAAAAACAAGTAGAGAGGCTAGACACTAGAAATTGTACCACATCTAACATGTTGGCTAAAACAAAAAGAGTAAGCTTTGTTTGGCCCACTGCTATTTGCTATACTATACTTTAAAATGCTGAATATCTGCCTCAGGTTACCTAGAAGATTTTGTAAAAGCAGATACCACCAATAAAATTAAATAGATTCCACTAGATGCTAGTTGCAAAATGTAAAATGTAACATCCACAAGTTGAAAGCTGCAATGTTGCCAGCAATAGAATTAAATAGATTCCACTAGTCACTAGCTGCAAAAAGTGATATATGACATCCACTAGTTGGCAGGACGTATGTTTTAGAAAGCAGTATTAGAGTACCTTGAGCTATATGTATTCAGCTGTAGCACACCACCATCTCCTGGACCGGACAGGTCATAGGGGCAGAGGGAGAGTGAAAAATATGGTGCTGAACACTATCAGTGCAACTTAAGTGCTGTAAGTCATGAAGGAAGGATGGACGAAACCCAGGTGCCTGAAATTAGAAGATGTAATATCCCTCTGTTGGAGTTCCAGGTTGCCAAGGTAGACTGTGGAAAAAAAAAACAATCAACCAAGCAGTTTGGAGCCTGGAACAGTGGTGAGTACATTTTAGAAGTGACTGGGTGGCAATACTGCTCTCAGAGATGTAGTTGAACTGCTACGCCTATATATCGTACTGGAGATAGACTGCAGCAGAGGTGCATACAGGGATAGCAAAATGGGGGGTGATAGGGAAGGAGCTTAATGGTTTGGTGGTGTACCTGTAGCCAATAAATACAGAAAACTGCTATAAAGCACATCTTGTTACATACATTTGCTTAGAAGTTGGGTTATTTAGTTTTTTGCCACGTCATGGTTGAGCAGTCGAGGAGGGATGTATCGGGCTGGACAAGGTGCGTTCCACAATTGCAGGTTAAATTAAACCCTTGAGTATAGCATGAGCTTAGGTATTGGGTTGTTTAGTTTTTTGTCACATCGTAATTGAGCAGCTGAGGAAGGATGTATCGGGTTGGATGAGGTGTGTTCCACACTTGCAGGTTAAATTAAACCCTTGAGTACAACTTTGAGCTATGCATATTTTGCTCTAGCACACTACCATCTCCTGGACTGGACAGGTAATATTGGCAGAGAGAGAGTGAAAAAGCAGTTCACGGTATATGAGAGATAGCATGAAATGAAAGGAGTCTAACTGGTTCTTATTAGTAGCAATATGATAAAATACTCAGCATTTGCTTTACTTATTTATGATATACATGCATGACTGTTTCCATGCTACTGAAGTGAAAAGAGATTGGGCTGATGCTAGCTGCAGGTTGTACTGATTTCCAGCATCCACACATAAGCATATTCCCCATGGTGCATTCTGTCACACTGTGTGCTGCAGCTAGCCTTGGAGCACAGTTCAGTATTATGAGATATCATGTCTATCAATCAACTTTTGTCCAGAACCACAAACCAGAGCCAATGCACACAAGTCACTCGTGGCTGCAAGATGTCTATAAATATGGTGAGCAATTCAAATCAAACAGAATTTGGTGCTTAACAATGTGGTATATGAATGCATAAAAAACTAGGAAGCAAAGTTGTTGACACCAGACCAAAATCTAATGCTGGTGAAACTGTATATTCTGCCAAAAATCTTACTTCTGCTTTATACCACAAGGATACATATTACAAATAAGCAAGTAAGAATGTAGTATGACATATTTTGGTCCCCTGTAGAGTCACGGTTAGTTTTCCTTATATATGTGGCACATTTCATTTCATTTCTAATGTAAAACTGTATTTATTAATGCAATATGTAAATATAGTTGAATTATTATTAAATATAAGTTTATCCATCTAGCTAGAAAGCCCTAGGCTTTGCTACTTATTTCCTGCCATAAGAAATAGACCTGTATACAGGTTGATAACTTCTAATCTCCTTCCATCAGCCACTTGATTATAGAGTTATAGGTTCATAGGTTCATAGTTACATAGTATGATAATGACAACCAGGGCCTTTATAAGCCTAACCATTCAATCCAACCCAGTTGTGTCCATGTTATCATGCTTGATTATTATGAGGGGATATGTTAGTTGAGGAGTTTCTAGAGGTTATGTGAGGGGTGAGATAGTATGGGAATTACTGTCTGACTTTGTCTATAGACATGGAGTCCAAACCCGAGGTGAATTTTTGATTTCCCATCGACTGGTTTTAATATTATGTTTAAATAGGATTAGGGATGGACTCTGCTTCACATGGATGGGGAGCCTGTTCCAGGGCATGAGGATCCTCTGAGACACCTGTCTGTCTCATCAACATGTCTTATTCATGTCACAAGCAAAATTTAAGTCCTTGGATCTAGTGGTTCTGATGTTGTTCATTTTGTGGATGTGCAAAAGGTCCCTCAGAGCTGGATCCGATGATGCCTTATTTGTCAGGCATTGTTATTCTCTCAGTAACCTGTAGGAGACTGAGTATAGGGATAGGGATTTAAAGTGATCTGTATAGGATAATGTGTTTATACCCTGTCATGTTGAGGAACCTTTGTAGGAATTCCAACTGTTGCATATGGTTGGTCAAATACATGCTGAAGGGGACATTATACACAATGATAGGTCTGATAAGAGCCAAATAAAGTAGCACTATTACTTCCTTGGGCCTGGATGCCATGTCATTACTTATAAGATGGGCAATTTAGAATGATTTTCTTACTACCTTGGCTACATGTTGGTCAAAGGCAAGATTATTGTCTACATATGTTCCCAGATCCCTGACATCTGTGTCAACTCTTAGGTGTGTCTTATCACTGACATAATTCTCTTGGGTGGCATTTTTTCAAAAACACTATAATGCATTTCTTGGCATTGAGTTTTAAGGCTGTATAGAGGCTGCTATACCTACAAGAAGTAAGCCCAAAACAAATTCTAAATACAAACCACACGGGTAGTCCATCCCTTACCCAATTTAAGCTTAACCTTGACCAATGGATGGGGAATTGAAAATTCACTCTAGGTTGGCCCTCATATGTCTGATAGGCAGAGGCAGACAGTAATGCCCAAACTAACATAACCCCCTCCCACATAACCTTCAAGAAACTTCTTAACTAACATACCCCTTCTTAATAATTGCTCATGATACTTAGGGAAAAAATTGGGTTGGATTACGTGGCTAGGCTTATAAAGGCCCCGGTGGTCATTAGCATAGTATATATCTATGAACCTATGAACACAAACAGAGGACTTCTTAGAACTCTCCTTTATGAAAATGAAAACTATTCCACACTGGTTGAAAAGTCTTTAGCACCCCCATCATTTAAGCAGAATGCAAAATTAAGAAGAATGTGGAAGAAATGCATGAGAAGGAGCCCCTGTATATGTTGGTAAGTACTGATCACATTCCTTAGCCCCTGTGTATGTTGGTAAGTACTGATCACATCCCTTAATCAAGGAGTTTATACAATTACTGACGCATAGATGATAGAATTCATACAGATTTCTATTAACTACTGTGAGTGGAAGAGTAACTGAAACAGCATGAGATGGAATTACTCGGCCAAAGATTATAGCTTGGTCAAGTTAGATAGGATTTGCCTGCTTCTGGGATTCAAGTTACCATGCTGAAAAATATGATTGATTTGGAATGAAAAATTGTACTCCATCCATCATTTATCCATTTTCCCCTGGAATCATTGTTTGGTTAAAGAGAAACATCTGATTATACAACAGCATAACACCCAACAGACTGCACTAAGAAAAGGTCTAACCAAGACAGAGAACAGTAACCTGAATATGCAAAACCTTGATCAATGCTTCAGTGACTTACAGTTTTGGTGAATAAGAATTATTTAGTCAAGGATTTAGAAACTATCTCCCCCCCCCCTCTCTATCTCTCTCTCTGTCTGTGTTCCCCAATCTTGTAATTTAAAGAAAAAAAATGGACGTGTCATTTCACTTAGCTCAGATTACCACTGTTGTACCAGTGCTATCTCTGACTCATATGTTGTCTGCTGAGCCATGAGCTGCAAACACGAATGAGTATGAACAATTTATGAAAATATGGGAAAGATATGCATCATAAATAAAACCTGCCTATAACAGAATTCTACAGCAGATCTTTCTCATAAGTTATTGGGTCCACAGAAATTAGTTTCGGACACTAATTCAATTAAGTTGTGTTCACATAGTTATGGATCCCTGGGTTCATGGTTTCATGTGTGATGGAATGGTAAGAATTGTAGGTAAAACTGTTATTTGTATGTGATGTGTCAGGCATATTTAGCATGTTACACGAAATATTGACTTAAAAAATGTTTTATATTACTTCTATTACTGCTAAAAGATTTATACTGGAAATTTGAAACCAACAGTTAGAGGCAGATTCTGAAATTCAATTACCTAAATGGTGTTTTTATGATGCATTAATGTTTGTGGATTTGGAAATGTGAACTTCTCCATTCTGAACTGTATGAAACCTGGGAAGTGTGAGGTAATACTGCATTTATGCTAATTGTTTTGTGGATATTATTCCATAATTACTTTGGTATCAATTTGCATTCTGAGTGTAAGATAAAAAATAAATAAACAGAAACATGTTATCTAGTCATCCATCTATTCAGCAATGAACTCATTCACACTACATTCTGTTTTTCTCCTATTTTCTCTGTTTATTTTCCTATATGCTTCAGGAGTAAGGATAAAACATTCAGAAAGAACATATTTTACCATTCAAGCAGCCTTACCCAAGAGCAGAGACGTTAAAGACCTGATCCCTTTCCTCTGGCCACTTTAGTACCGATTGTATTCACTTTCAAATGCTTGCAAAAATGGTCAGCCATTCCTCTCATCACCTTCTGAAAACAATTTAATACTGTCCTTGGTTTCCATGTGTGGGTTTTCACTCCTTCTAGTCACATGCCCTGGGTAATGGCTTAGTAATTCATAGGTAAATATAAGGCAATCAGTCTGCAGACTTGCATGCCTTTCCAATAACCATACTGTAACCAAAAAGTGAGATTTATACTCTGCACCTTTTATCTGTGAAGTACACACCTTAACTATTATGTCAACCCCAAACCTTCCTTCTTGTCTTAGCCGTCTAAGTCTACAGGCATTTAACTTCCAGATGGAAGTCTGTTTAATGCAATCTTCATTCTCTTCAATGTTATTGCACACACACACACACACACACACACACACACACACACACACACACACACACACACACACACACACACACACACACACAAACACACAGGAAGATCCAATTTCTAGTTCTAGTTCCTCTTTTCCTGTCTTTTCAGTAGTGTTGCTCCCTGCTAGGTCAAACTAGCTTACCAAGAGCTTAATTAGTCTTCAGATTCAATAATTAACCAAACCTAATATAATTGTTTGGTAGAAATAACTCGAGGAGTCACTATTCAAAATATGAAAGCCAGCAGTTAATATTACACTGGCTTAATACTTATAATGTAAACTAATAAACAAACCACCAGTACTTAAACTGAATGATAAAATGCTTTAAATAACTGCAAATTATGAAAAGCACTTTCTTAAAGTTAAATATGCATGCAGATACAATTTTACAGTGGAAATACAAAACAGATAGGTTTGCAGAAACTAAACCCAAATGCCAAAAATGCATTATTGTATCCTTTGGGAAGTTATCTACACAGGAAACCTACCATGTTGACAATACACTCCTGAGAGTTGACCCAGTTGTTTAGGATTTGGGAAGCTAAATGGACAGTGACTTAACATTTTACCAACATCTGTCCTCTGTCATAAGAAAGTCCTGCTATATTGCTCAGATTATAAACAGATTGTTTCTAGATCTAGAGATATCAATGTCCCCCTTTACTCAGGCCTCATTAAGCCAGTCATTGAGTATAATTCCCCCTTCGGCATGCAACTGTCCAGACACATGCCTCAACTGGACAGCCCACAGAAATACCTTACTAAAAGGATACAAAACCTAAACAATGTGCCATGCATGGACCACCTCATAGCCCT